>NW_005197198.1:221155-239295 GCF_000372725.1 Emiliania huxleyi CCMP1516
ATCTCTGAGACGAGCGGGCTGGGGCCGCGCTAGACACTTCCTAGACACGTCCTAGACACTTCCCAGACTCTGAGACGAGTGGGCTGGGGCCGGCCTAGGGCCAGGGCCGTCGCACGCCTGGTGCGACACGAGCGAGGCGCAGAGCGCGGTGAGGCGGAGCGAGGTGCGCAACAGCAGCAGCGACTCGAGCCGCGCCGGCTCGCTCGCGCCGGCCGCCACCAGCCGCCACAGCCGGATCGAGCCGTCGGTCGAGGCCGACGAGAGGTGCGCGCCGCCGCCGCCGCAGGAGCGGAAGGTCGAGACGAGGCACTTGATGCGGGAGGCGTGCGCGGCGGCCGCCTGCGAGAGCCGCTCCCCCGAGCCTAGGAGGTGTCTCGGAGGTGTCTCGGAGGTGTCTCGGAGGTGTCCCTCGGAAGTGCATCTGCGAGAGCAGCTCCCCCGAGCCTGCGTCCCACAGCTCAATCGCCCCCGAGGCGCCCCCCGACGCGAGCACGTCCTCCGACGCGAACGCGGCGGCGGCGGGCGGCCGCTCGTGCTGCATCTCGACGGGGGCAGCGTCGCCTGTTCATCATGAATGACTCCTCACTGATGAGTGGACTGGCTGCTCGTGCAGCATCTCGGCAGCTTCTCCTCCGAGCGCGTGCAGCCGCAGCGCGCTGCCGGCGGCGGTGACGTACGCGTCGCCGCGCGGCGTCCAGAGCAGCACGCGCGTCGGCTGCGGCAGCGCCGACGTGTAGTTGCACTTGCCGGTCTGCAGGTTCCACAGCCGGAGCTTGCGGCCCGCGCAGACCGACAGGGCGAGCCGTCCGGAAGGGTGCACCGCGAGCGCCTCGATGGGCGCGGAGTGGCCCTTCATGCGCAGGAGGCACTCCCAGTCGCTCGTGCGCCAGATGCAGACGTCGCCGTCGCCGCCGCCGGAGAGGAGGTGCGTGCCGCCGTAAAAGGAGAGGGCCGAGACGGCGCCGCCGCCGCCCTCCTGCAGCAGGCTGCCGTGCGCGCGCCGCTTCCGCAGGTTGTAGACGCCGAGCGTGTTGTCGGTCGAGCCGGTCACCAGGTGGTCGGCCGCCGCCGCCGCCGCGCGGATGCAGCCGTCGTGCGCCTTGAAGGCGAAGAGCGGCGTGGCGGCGGCGGGCGCGGCGGCGGAGGAGCCGAGCGAGGAGGCTGCGATCGAGAAGCCGACGAGCTGGCCCTCGTACGAGCCGGCGACGAGGACGATCTCCTGGTGCGAGCCTCTCGAAGCGGCGGCCATGTCTTGAGGCAGTCCAGGGCGGGAGAGGACCGGGAGAGGCGCGAGGACGCTGGAGGCGGTGGCGGAATTTCTTTTCCAGAGATCTGCGGGGGGGGGAGGGGAGGGGGAGGGGGGGGTTCCGCGGGATTACGGAGTTAAAGGGTGGTCTTGCGAGCCAGTTCAGTCTCAACCACACGCCCCCCGCGCCTTTACTCCACCAAGTCAAGGTAAAAAGATCTTATCAGCCAGGCGGGCAGGCGGGCGCTGGGGAATCAAACAAAAAGAAAACGAACCAACAATATACCTAAAACGCCGGCAACACAGCCATCGAAGCTGCACAACGACGCCGCCGAGCCCACGCCGACGAACGCCGCGGCTCCCAGCTCGAACGCCGCGCGCCGCGATATGCGCCGCCTGCCCGTGCTCGATCTCGCGCTCTGGCGCTCCGCTCCGGCCGACTTTGCCTCGCAGCTGCGGCACGCGTGCCACCACCACGGCTTCTTCCAGCTCCGGCACCGCGTGCCGTCCGGCGTGGTCGAGCGCGCGGTCGCCGAGGCGCGCGAGTTCTTTGCGCGCGGCGCAGAGCACAAGCGCGCCATCGACTACAGCCAGAGCCCGGCATTCCGCGGCTACATGGCGGTCGGGGTCGAGAACACCGCCGGCCGGTGTGACCATCGGGAGCAGCTCGAGATCGCCGCCGAGGGCGCGCCGCCGCCGCCCGCGGCGTGGCCGCCGTACACGCGACTGAGAGGCCCCAACCAGTGGCCGGCGAGCCAGCCCGGGCTGCGCGTCGCCATCGACGACTACACTGGCCACATGCTGCGCATGTCTGCCGAGGTGAGAGGGGGAGGTAGGGCGAGATCTGGGGAGATACGGGGAGATCACGCCACACATGCTGCGCGTGTACTGCCGAGGTGACGTGCGCGCTCTGCGCGGCGCTGCGCCTGCCGTCGCGGGCAGTCGAGCCCTACTTTTCGCCGGCGCCGCACTGGCAGCTGAAGCTGGCCGCGTACCCGCCGGCGGCCGGCGTGTGCCACACCTCCAGAGTACCGAACCCGGTGTGGGTTCAGTCCTGTGGGTGGTGTGGTAGGCGCCGGCCGCCGCCGCGGCAGGGAGGGAGGGCGGTGCCGGCGAGAGGCCCGTCGGTGTCGGTGCGCACACGGATTCGGGCGAGATGTAGCCGAGATATGGCCCGAGATGTAGCCGAGATATGGCCCGAGATGTAGCCGAGATGTAGACCGAGATACGGCCCGAGAGGTAGACCGAGAGATGTGCACGCCACGGCGTCCAGCAGCCCTCGGCCGTCGCCGCCACGAGAGTCTCCCCACACCTCCCCAGATCTCCCCACACCTCCCCACACCTCCCCACACCTCCCCACACCTCCCCACACCTCCCCACACCTCCCCACACCTCCCCACACCTCCCCACACCTCCCCACATCTGCCCGCAGGCTGGCTCACCGCCCTCCTGCAGGACGAGGCGGGCGGGCTGCAGGCACAACCGCAGTCCTAAGCAATGGTGGGGGTGGGGGTGGGGGTGGTGGTGGGGAGATATGGGGGAGATATGGGGAGATGATGACCGCTTGTGTGCGTGCGAGGCCTTCACGCAAGGGGAGATATGCGGGAGATATGGGGGAGATATGGGGAGATGATGACCGCTTGTGTGCGTGCCAGGCCTTCACGCAGGGCGAGTGGGCGGACGTGCCGCCGCTGGGGCTCGAGTACTTGGTGATGAACTTGGGCGAGGTGGCCGAGGTCGCGAGCGGAGGCGACTTGAGATATGGGGAGATATGGGGAGATATGGGGAGATATGAGGAGATATGGGGTGGTGGCCGAGGTCGCGAGCGGAGGCGATTTGAGATATGGGGAGATATGGGGAGATATGGGGAGATATGGGGAGATATGGGGGAGGTGGCCGAGGTCGCGAGCGGAGGCGACTTGAGATATGGGGAGATATGGGGAGATATGAGGAGATATGGGGAGATATGAGGAGATATGGGGAGATATGAGGAGATATGGGGAGGTGGCCGAGGTCGCGAGCGGAGGCGACTTGCTCGCGAAATCTCTCCGTCTCTCCCCACCTCTCCCCATCTCTCCCCACATCTCCCCACATCTCCCCACATCTCCCCACATCTCCCTAGGCTACTTGCTCGCGACGCCGCACCGCGTCTTGGCGACGGCCGCGCCGCGCCTCTCCGTCCCCTTCTTCTACAACCCCGCGCTCGAGGCGATCTCCTCACATCTCCTCACATCTCCTCATATCTCCCCATATCTCCCAACCCCGCGCTCGAGGCGATCGATGGAGTGTTGCATCGACGGGTGAGCGACTGAATGCAGTGAGTCACTGAGCTGCAGCCCCGATCTCCCCCGATCTCCAGGCGGTGGTTGAGCCTCTCCCGCTGCCGGCCGAGCTCTGCTGGGAGCGCGACGCCGCGCAGCGGCGGCTTCTCCGGTAAGACCTCGATGCTCTGACGAGGGCCGTGTTCGGTTCTGTAGGAGCGCGACGCAGCCTACGACGCCGAGCGGCACTGGAGGCGGCCGCCCCAAGCCAACGTCTCGGCCAGTCCTGGAAAAGTCTCGGAAAAGTCTCGGCGAGGCCCGGCCACATTCTCTGCCGCAGGCGGCCGTCCAACGCGATGCTGCGGCAGTACGGCGCCAACGCGCTCAAGAGCCTCGCGCGCTCGCACCCGGCTGTCTTCGCGGCTCACCACCCCGACTTGCAGGTGGACGAAGGCGGACTAGTTACTGCAAAATGCTCTCCCTGGCTCCCAGCTTAGCTCGCTTAATTGCACAAACAGCGCGTCCTGCGGGCGCCTCCGCCGCGCAGTGTGATTGTACTTGTCACTTGTGTCCGTGTCACGTTGCACACCAGATCTGTGCCGCGTGCGGCGGTGGGCGCATCGGTTATCTATCACAGTGTGCATGGCATGTGCATGGTTTGCAGCAGCCGCGGACCTTTTGGGTTGTTTGGTTGGCGAGGGGCAGCAGCGTTCAAACGACCGTGTGTGTTGTGTATGTATGGCATGTGTCGCAGCGTCTGTATGCAGTTTATGCGGTGAGTGGGCATGGAATTGTGCATGCACATCCACATGTGCATTCTTCACAGCACAGAAGGCACCCACGGCCTGCCTTGCACACGCACAGCGGGGGCTCCCCCCGCCGGCGCAGCCATCCCAGCTCTCCGCCGGGCCTCACCCGTGCGTCGCGCGCCCAGGGGGTAGCTCTAAGGTAAGGTAAGGTAAACGTCTCCACACACACAAAGTGGTGGGGCAAGGGGGGGCGACCCTCGCATCTCCACGCCCGGACACGGGCAGGGTCCAGAGGGAGCCCCACGGCATTCAAAGTGCAAGCACCGGCCCGGTGCCGTGGGTGAGCAACCTGCACCCCACTCCCTCCCTCCTAGACACAGGACCCACACACAACCCCCACAGGTGGACGACTACGTGTTCAGAAACACCAAGCAGCGAGGCGAGGGTGAAGGGGTAGGTCTACCCGACAGCCCGACAGCACACAGTGGCCTGACAGCAGCGCTGACAGCCCGACAGCAGCACAGACCGTACACAGACCCCGTAGAGCCTCTTTCTTGTGCCCCATGAGGGTATAACAAAATTACATGCAAAGACATGCACATGTGCATGCACATGTGAGTGTGGTCCATGACCATGTAGTCATGGGATGGTCACGGGTCTCTCTCTCAACCCTCCCGCCCCACCTCTGCGGACCTCTCTCTAGCACCGGCGCGGCTGTGCTACTACAAATGAAGCTACCAGCTAGCCTTCTGGGGCCCTACAGTCATATGTCTCTTCATCATTGACTGAGCAGGCGTACCGCCTCTCCGAGCTGCCGCGCGCGCTCGACGAGGCCGAGGCGCGCGCCGCGTCGGGCGTGCGCGGGACGCGGTGGCCGTTCTGCGGCGCGCTGCTTTTCCCCGGCCACGCCGTGCCGTCGACGCAGCCGCCGGGGCCCGGCTGGGACCGGCACCGCTGCCGCTCGCAGACGACGGGGCAGGACTACTAGGAACTGTCTAGGAACCTTCTAGGAACCTTCTAGGCACCGCTCGCGGACGACGGGGCAGGAGTACTAGGAACTGTCTACGGCCCACCCGCACTTCTCCTCCATCGGATGTGTCCGGTAGGGGCAGTACGTCTTGCACTCGGCGAGGGCCGTTGGGAGGTAGACGGCGAGGAGACTGAGTGCCCGGAGCGGCGACATGTGTGCGACGTAGGTCAGGACTCGGGTTGCTCCCAGCCACGTACTTGCGAATGGTGAACCGTACTAGTAAAAGTTTGTCAAGTTGGCATAGGATCTGCCTGGGATTCCGCTGAAATGTTTCTCGGTAAGTGATCCCGTACGATTTCCCCAATTTCTTCGCCACAATGTTATTACTTGCTTATCGGACTACCGCCTCCGGCGCAGGCCCCCCCCTCCGTTTTTTACTTGCTTATCGGACTACCGCCTCCGGCGCAGGCCCCCCCCTCCGTTTTTTACTTGCTTATCGGACACCGCCTCCGGGGGCTCCGGCGCAGGCCCCCCCCTCCGTTTTTTACTTGCTTATCGGACCACCGCCTCCGGCCCAGGCGGTGAGCCTTCTTTTCTAGACCGCTAGGATTGAGAGCAGCCTCGCTCTCAATCCTAGAAGTCGAAGGATTGTGAGCAGCACCCCTCGCAATCGTAGCATCTCTGTACGATTGCTAGCACCTACGCTCGCATTCCTACATCTTCTAGGACTAAGAGCAGCTCCGCTCCCAAGGTGACTGGTAGGGCTTGCTGACCCGCTATGAAACAAGAAAGCGGAAAGCGGGAAAAGAGAAAGAAAACCCCGTGGACAGTCGACACAGTGTGTCCCCCACCATTGCACCACGAGCAATCCTTGGAAACATGGAACAGCCACAGGGAGGGAGGGGGCACAGCCACAGGGGAACGGGAGGGAAGAAAGCTGAAAGCAAAGAGGACCTTCGCGTATTTTCGCTCGTGTTGTAGCCTGGCGTTTGTGCCCCGTTTGTGCCGCGTCCCGTGCCCAAGGTCATTTTACTCTTTCGCACAGGAGCGATTCGCGACACCGTGAACGCCGAAATCTTCGAACAACCAACGGAGACTCCGAGACTCTAGGATCGTTGCGCGCCGCCGCCGTGACGCACCGCACATCGATGCAGGAGCAGAGAAGACGGAGATGACGGCTGAGAGGAAGCTGCTCACTGACCGTGCTGGCGTGGCCATGCAGCTTGCGCTGTTGCTCCTCGCCATCTCGCTCGCCGCGGCCACTGCCAACGCCCGAAATTCAAAACCAGGGGGAGATGGGCTCTCGACCTCGTGTCGGAGTATGGTGGACTCATCTGCTGTCGATGCGCCCGCGCGCTCGAGCGAGGGGCGAGAGCCCGGATGCTCGGCACGGCTCGGAGCCGCGCTCTCTGTCGGCCCTCTGCAGGACATTGGTACTGCGGCGGTGAGCGCCATCCACGAGGCGGTTCGCATGCATGGCATGGTGGTATTTAAAAACCAGGCCCTCTCCCGCGCCGAGCAAGTCGCTCTCACCGATGTGCTGGGCGAGACCATCATCCTGCCGCGGTCGTTTGAGGGGCAGGACACAAACGTAGATGCCACAGACCTATCTCCACGTGCATCTTAAACGCGGCCTGCTGCACGGAAGCGAATGGTTCTCGCTCGCGCAGCGATGCAGCGCTCCCTTGACGCAGCCTAAATTCCCGGTGCTATCACGGCCTCCAACTCAGCCGGTGCATCTCGCCTCACCGCCCGCGCCTCCCCCCTACGCCTTGCAGGACCCAGAACCAGGCCACCCGGCCATTCAGCGCGTTTCTACCCACTGGGCCAACGGAACGTGGAAAGGCAGGCACCACTCCTTTGGAGCGTACTGGCACTCCGACGGCGACTTCTGGCAGCCGCCCCTTCATAACGTGCTCTCAATTCTGTACGCGGTCACAGTGCCCCCCTCCGGAGGTGCACTGACACACTGACTGATTTGGCTGCCTGACGGACTAGATCCTAGCCTTGCGGCCTCGCGCTAGGCGAGACGGGCTTCGCAGACCTGCGCGAGGCGCGCGCTGCGCTCGCGACCCCGCTGGCCGCGCGTGCCGCCAACGCGTCCATCACTGCCTCGGTGAGAGACATAAATGACTTCGCCGGAGGCGACGAGGACGACCTGGCGAGGTTTCCGGTGGCGGAGCACAAGATTCTCAACCGGTGCCGAGTCTCACCTCGCACCCTACCTCCCCTGCCTCCCTGCCCTTGCCACACGACTCCCACCGTCTTTCCTGGCCTCCTCCCCTGGCTTGCAGACACCTCGACGGCGGTTCGCTCCTCTACGTGGGCTCTCCGAGCGCTAAGGTGGTGGGCGCCGAGGGCGAGGGTGGCGAGCTGCTCGCGGCGCTCATGGATCACGCCGCCAGTCCCCCCTTCACCCACTACCATGCCTGGGACGCGGGCGACGTGGTCGTGTGGGACAATACTCAGACTCTGCACCGCAGCTTCCCGTTCGACAACGACGGCAGCTCGCGGCGCGAGCTTTACCGCACTCAGGCCCGTGTGCGGCTTGGACGCGGGCAGGGCTGGCCAAGGAGAGACGAGCTCTGATCTGGAAGGTACACTTTGCTACTTGTCGGGCTAGCGTGACTCCCGACTCCCGTGTGGACAATTGGCAGTCAATTCACACGCATCTCGCTGGTCAGCTCAATCCAGTCTCCCTCGCGTGGGTGCGGCCGCGGGTCGCGGTGCACGGAGATGGCGAGAGGGGACAGGGGAGGGACGGCACGTCGACGCGTCAACGCCGGTCTGAGCTTCGGTGGGGGTGTCGCGCGTTGCGTGGCGGGTCGCGCGGTGCTGCGCGCCGCGTCCCTGCGACGAACCGACGTGCGCGAGATCTGGCCTCTGGGAGAGCCGGCTCTCGGGCTCGCTGCGACTGCGTCACTGCGTGTGTGGTCACGTGTGAGTAGTGAGAGAGCGACTCACAGTAGATGCGCGTCGAAAAATGCTAGTAACTTCAAACAGTGCAACTTGGCCCCGCGTTCGGAGACCCCACAGGCGCCACGCCGCGAGGCACGCCGCCGCTTGACGCCGCCAAACCCGCGCCAGAGACGAGAGAGCGAGGGGCAGCCCGCGCGTCCTATGCGTCCTTGCGGTTGACGAACTCGGCCTCGAGCGACGCGAAGAGCATGTCGTTGAGCTTCTCCTTGCTGATCCGGCTCCCGTCCTCGGCGAGGCACGGCAGCCGCTTCCAGTGCTCAAAGTGGTGCGAGCACCAGAGGTATGTCTCGCGGACGCCGTTCTTGTACTCGGCGCCGGCCGTCTCGTGCATGTCGAGCGCGGCGCGTGTGCCGTCCGAGCTCAGCGAAGCGAGCGCGTCGCGCGGCGGCAGGTCGAGGTAGGTGACGCGGTGCGCGCGGGGAATGGCCAGCCACTCGTGCTCAAAGGTGGCGAGCGCCTAATCTCGGGTGATCTCGGGTGATCTCGGGTGATCTCGGCTAGCCAGCAGCCCCTCGTGGCGAGCGCCTCGATGAGCGCGGGCCGCTCGCCGGCGGGGAGCTTGGAGGCCTGGTGCCCAAAGTTGGCCTCCACGTACCGGTCCAAGATCACATTGTCCCCGCGGCGCAGCCAGTGCGTGAGCAGCGGCGTCACGTCGAACCGGTTCTGCGAGTAGAGCGAGGCGAAGAGCAGCGGGTTGACAGCCTTGATGCCGCCCTTGGCGCCCGAGAGGAGGGTGCGGATGAGGCGGCCGTGCATCGCCGCGTCGTGCGGGAAGTCGATGCTCGAGACGGGGTAGCCCAGCCCCTCCAGCCGCGCACGCAGCATCGCCGTCTGCGTCTGCTTTCCCGCGCCGTCGCCACCCTCGACGACGAAGATGCGGCCGGGCTGGGCGGGCGGCGTGAGGAAGCGCTCCACCGCGAGCGCCGCCTCTGCCGCGCCCGCGTACACCGAGCATGTCAGCAGCGGATGCTCCAGAGCCTCGATTGCGGGCAGCTCGGACGCGCCCGCGCGGCGCAGGCAGAGCACGGGGATGCGGCGGGTGTGCAGCGCATACACCACCTCCGCGCCGACCGTGGCGTCGCACCCGCTCAGGTCGGCGACGAGCGCTTCGCACCCGTCCAGCGACGAGACCCAGTCGGCACCACCGCCCGCGACGACAGGGGAGAAGCGCTCAATCGATTGGCGCAGCGGCTCGGGCTCGGCGGCCGGCTTGGCAAAGTAAATGGGCGTGTAGAGCGTGGCGGCAGCGGGGTGCATCGGGTGAGCGCAAGCAGGGCACCACACCAAGCGGACCTCGCCAAAGGCTCGTGCTTACGCGGTCCAACGATGGGACCTCTCCCGCTTTCCGTGGAGACAAAAGAATTCTCCGGTGCGAGGGTGTGCGGCGGGTGTGCGGGATGTCTGTGGGACCGAGAGAGCGATGTGCTTGTGTCCGCCTTGCGTTTGTTTGCATAACATCGAAGGCTAGCTCAGAAAGAATTTTACAAGCGCACAGCTGCAGAAAAAGAAAGAAAGAAAACGGACAACCCAAGGGAGGGAGGGGAAAAGAAAGAAAGAAAGAAAAAAGAAAACAGACAACCCAAGGGAGGGATGGGAGGACGGCACGCCGCCACCACACAGGGATTTTAAGGAGAGGTGTGTGGTGCGCTAGCCGTCGCCCGCCCTAGGGAGTCTGCCTCTTCCTATCTCTCTTCGCAGTCTCTCGCCGCTTCTCGCTGCAACCTTCATGCAGAAACCGTTACGCTGATGTAGTTTCTTCCTTTTCTGTACCGCGCGCGCGCCGCGATCCCTAAATTCTGTTGCTTCGCCGCGAGCGAGTTAGCTGCTCGCACCGTCTGCTCGCATCTCCATGCTGCCCACGAGGTCTGAAGACGTGCTCAAGCTCATCGACAGGCAGTATGGAGTGGCTGATCAGCGGGCGTACCACAACGCGCTCTGGCTGAAAACCACAGAGGGCAGCGAAGCGTCGGTACAGAAGTTCAAGGGCAAAAAATACCGCGTTCTGCTGCGCAATGCGATGGGCGGGCGCAATGGCAAGCTGGAATCGATCAAGGGGTTTGGCGAGATGGCTAGCCTTCTCGACGCCGGAGAGCAGCCCCTCAATCAGCACCCAGCGCTGCTCTTCCACACGAGTGGTGCGGAATGGGCGCCGAAGACCCAGGCGGGGCTTAATGATTTCATCGCAGTGATCCGTCACAACCCTGCCATGCGCCGACTATACGAGCTGGCTGAGGCCGGCACCTTCAAGTCTGCTGCAGGCGCGGTGACAGAGGCGGAGGCACTGCAGAGGCTCGCGGCGCAGGCGCCAGCGGGCTCTGGAGCACCCCAGCCGTCGCCTGCGCCTGCGCCTGCGCCTGCGCCTGCGCCTGGGCCTGCGCCTGCGCCTGCGCCTGCGCCTGCGCCTGCGCCTGCGGCTGCGGCTGCGGCTGCAGCTGCTCCGGAGACACAGCCGCCACAGCCGCTACAGCCACCAAAGCCGCAGCCGCAGCCGTGGCCGCAGCCCCAGCAGCCCCATCCCCCGCAGCAGCATCCCATCCGCAGCCCGCCGCCGCAGCCGCCTCCGCCGCAGCCTCTGCTGCCAGAATCGCCTTCTTCTGTCTTGGACGAGGGGCCCGTGGACGATCTGTATTATTGCGCTCCGAACCCCGCTTCGGACGACGGCAGCCAGGTGGAGGGCGTCCTTGGAGCCTCGCCAACGTCTCCAGCCCCGGGCGGTGAGATTTCTTCTGGGTCCGAGGCGGTGCTAGTGGGGCTGACAGGCATGATCCACCTCAACGGGACTCGGGTCGTGGTCAGGCACTTCGTCACCGAGGGTGAAGGGGCGGGGCGGTACGTGGTCAAGGTTGCTGGACAGAAACCTCTCGCGATCCGCCGCGAGAACCTGCAGATAGCTACTCCAGCCGCCGCCGCCGCCACTTCCGCAACCGCCGCCACCGCTTCCGCAGCTGCCGCCTCTCCGCACGCCTCCGATGAGCGGCTCGCAAAGTGGAACTCGGTCGAGCGTGCAAGGCGACACATTGGGCGGCGAGTGAATGTCTACTGGGACTTTGAGAAGCAGTGGTTCTCAGGAGAGATATCAGAAGTCGCCAAAAGTGTCAGCGAGATAACGGGAGGGGTGCGTGCCCACGTTCGGTATGATGACGGCGAGTCAAGGTGGGAAAAGCTCTGGGAGATGGACTATGACTTGCTGGGAGTTTCGGGTGCTGGCCCGTCGGGAGCGGTCAAGACGGAGGTGATCGTCAAGCAGGAGGAGGACGAGGGCGGCAAGCGGCGATCTGGGCGTGTCGCGGGTAAATTGACTGCGGCACGCGTAGACACGGCGACGAGCACAAAGGCGCTGGATGCAGCGAGCAGGCTTGTACTTGTAGAGCTTCACTGTGGCACGGCGCGCCTGTCCCGCGCCGCCCATGTCAACCACGGCTGCATCGTAAAGATGCTCGACATCAAGAACGTCGTGGAGTGGGACGACCAGTTCAAGCAGGGCGACTGGGTGACCTTCGAGAAAATGGACATCGACAAAATGATGGAGGTTGGGGAGGATCGTGTGCTGATGGACCTGTTGAGAGGTGCACACATCTTGTGGGTCGCTCCGCCGTGCACGCGCATGAGCAATCAGACAGCGGGGGAGGAGCAGCGCAGCGAAGCACGCCCCACAGGGCATGGGGGAGAGGGAATGACGCCGCAGGGCCGGGCGTCGGACAAGCACGTGAAGAGAGTTCTCAAGATCCTCAACACCGCCCGGGCGGTTGCGCCGTGGATCAAGATAGTCATGGAAAACCCTGCAGACGCCGGCATGGAGCGGCTCGAGTTTGTGCAACAGGTGGCCGAGAACTTGAACCTGACTGCTGTGCACGTCAACTACTGCGCCAAGTCGGATGCCTACCCGTGGAAGAAGACCGTCCTCTACACCAATAGCAAGTCGATCATCGAGCTGTACAACAAGGGCCAAATGCTGTGCAAGCACCCGCCCACGTTCAAGCATGTCGAGTGCTCCAAGAACCCGGTTGAGGCGGCTTCGTACAAACCGCTCTGGGCTGCAGAGTGGGCCGATCTTCTAGTGCAAGATGCGAAGAAGGCTCGCGCGGACAGCGCGTTTCAGCATGCGCCACCTGAGAAGCGACAGAAGGTGGGCTTTGATGAAGGTGTGGCGGTGGTGAAGTTGGAGGAGTAGCGCTACTCTCTCACTCTGGTCTGTGTTACGGCTGTCCTATAGCACTCTTGGGGAGCGTCTTCTTTCTTGGATCTTGCAGGGCACAGAGGCACCACACAAAAAAAAGACTGACCAATATTACACACATGGTACACGACACATACGTTCTGACATCTGAGCGTGACGCACGTCGTGTCTCGTGAGCATTCTCCTCGCTCACCACACACCCTCGACGAAGACACCCTTCAAAAGTAGAGCCCGGACAGGATCGCGTTGATGCCGACCACCCACATCTCCTTGGCCTCGGCCGTCGGCGCCATCAGAGTCAGCGTGCGCGACTCGAGCGTCACCTGAGGGAAAGGTGAGGGAAGGGAAGGGAAACCCGCACCGCTGCTGTAGTGTGGGGCGGGGGTGGGCTGTCCCCGCATACAAGAGGCATTGAAGGTGCAAAAGGCTGAGCTCCTCTCGCAGGGGGAGCCCCGCCGAACGATTCACACACTGCCTCTGCCCCGAGTCATCTCGGCTGATCTCGCTCGATCTCGGGTCGTTCTCAGGAGAGAGCGCGCCCAGAGAGTCACACTGCTCCGAGAGGCAGAGGCCGGCCTCCGAGCCGACGCCCCCGCCCTCCGCCCCTCCCCCTCCGCCGCCCGCTCCGCCGCCCTCGCCCGCCGCCGCGTCCCAGCGCGAGGGGCCGAACCGCGCCAGCAGCTGCGCCGCGCCCTCCTTCGGCGCGACTGCGGCGCACGTCTGACCGGGACCGCGGCCTACGAGGGAAGGAGCGCGCCTCCGCCCTCTGCCTGAGAGGCGGGTCGACTGTGCGCTGCCTCGTCACCTCTCGTCACATCTCGTCTCCTCTCGTCACCTCTCGTCACCTCTCGCCACCTCTCGTCGCCTCTCGTCGCCTCTCGTCGCATCTCTCGCGCACCGGAGGGGCACGCCCCCCGAAGCACCGGCAGCCGCCTGCTGAGCGCCTCCTCGCTCTCGAACACGACGTCGAGACGCGGCGTGTCGAGCCGGCTGGTGGCCGAGGTGGTGGCCAAGGTGGTGGCGGCGCCGCCCGGCGGCGGGGCGGCTCCGCTGAGGTGCCGGTTGACGCACGCGGCGGGGAGGCGATTCGGCTTTGGCGTCGAGTAGCCGGCAGCAAAGATGTGACAGCGAGGAGTCGCCCAGGAGAGCTGTGCGTCTGGCTGCTGCCGCTGGGTCTTCTTTCAGCCGAGAGGCAGGCTTGCAGCTCACTCACGATTCCCCTCTCACTGGCCCGGCGCCCACGCCTCGATCTTCTTGGGCAGCGGCTGGTTCGACAGGTCCTCTCCGTGGCCTAGGCAGCCGAGGTCGCCCCTGCCCCAGGTGAAGACAGCGCCATCTGCGGTGGTGGCGAGGCTGTGGCTGGCTCCAGCCGACACGGCGACGATGCGCTGGCCAGCCAATGCCTCGATCTTCTTCGGCAGCGGCCGGTCCCATAGGTCGTTGCCGTGGCCCAAGCGGCCTTGGGCTCTACCGCCCCAGCTCCAGAGGGCGCCGTCGGCAGTGAGGGCGAGGCTGTGGCTGGCTCCAGCCGAGACAGCCACAACGCCAGCCAAAGCCTCGATCTTCTTGGGCAGCAGCTGGTCCTGCGTGTCACCGTGGCCCAGCTTGCCACCGGTTCCACCGCCCCAGCTCCAGACGGCGCCGTCGGCGGTGATGGCGATGCTGTGGAACGCTCCAGCCGACACGGCGACGACGCGCTGGCCAGCAAAGGCCTCGACCTTCTTGGGCAGCAGCTGGTTCTGCTCGTCGCCGTGGCCCAGCATGCCAAAGACTCCACCGCCCCAGCTCCACACGGCACCGTCGGCGGTGAGGGCGAGGCCGTGCTGGTAACCAGCCAACACAGCGACGACGCGCTGGTCAGCAAAGGCCTCGACCTTCTTCGGCAGCAGCTGGACCTGCTGGTCGCCGTGGCCCAGCTGGCCATCGCCTCCCCAGCCCCAGCTCCAGACGGCGCCGCTGCTGGTGAGGGCGAGGCTGTACCCGCCTCCAGCCGACACAGCGACGACGCGCTGTCCAGCAAAGGCCTCGATCTTCATTGGCAGCAGCTGGTTCTGCGTGTTGCCGTGGCCCAGCTGGCCCCAGGCTCCATAGCCCCAGTTCCAAACGGCTCCGTCGGCGGTGAGGGTCAAACTGTGGAGAGGCCCAGTCGACACGCTCACGGCGCGCTCAACCATCGACGGGAGGCGGGTCGGCGTATTGAGCTGCGTCACACCCTCGCCGTGGCCGAGCAGTCCCCGCAGCCAGCCCTCAGCCGTCCCGCACGACGAGAGCCGCCCCTCGCCGTCGATGAAGAGGCTGTGCTGACGGCCTCCCGCCGCCTTCACCGGCGGGTTGGACTCGCACAGCAGCGCCGAATAGCACAGCCATCGTACGGCGCAGCCCTCGCCCTCTGGCTGCGCCGGCAGCTCGAAGCCGCGCTCTTGCACCCACAAGCGGATGCCCTCCAGCGCAAGTGAGGCGTGGAAGAGCAGCGAGACGGCAGCGACGCGAGCGATGTCGGCGGGGTCGCAGCGGGAGAGGGCGCGCACGAGGAGCTCCGTGGGGAGGTCGAGGAGGCGGGTATGAGGCGGCGTGCCTGGCGAGGGGGCGGCGGCAGCGCGCAGCCGCGAGGCGACAAGAAAAAGAATTCTAAGACACAAGCCTCTCTCACAGCACACTGGCACGACAAGGGCGCAGACTGGCGCGGACTGGCACACACACAGGCTCACCACCGGAGCCAAACGCCGCCCACATCATCGCAAGCCCTGTCAGCAGTCCTCCTCCAGAATCGCAGAATGTACTTAAGAGCTAGATAACGGACAGAAGAGAGAGCTCTCACGCCGCGCGTAGGGCCCCTAGGGGCCTAGAGAACACAACCCCCTCTCCCTTCTCTGCCAGTTAGCTAAAACTGGCCGCATCAGTTTTTTCTTTTTTCTACGAATAAAAAACACAGTGGTGTGTACATGTCGGCTGTCGCGGAATCGCTTGTCGGTTGGCTGGCCGGCGCGCCATCGCTGTGTCGGCTGGATGCTGGCATAACCTCGCCATCACCGCCGACCACTCTGTCTGGAGCCCCACCGCCGCCGACCACTCTGTCATGCCCCATCCCTGTCGCTTCTTCCTCTGTCGCGTCGCTCTCCTCTGGAACGTTCTGCGATGGCGGCCGCCGCCGCCTGCCGCTCCCTTGCTCTCGCTGCTTCTCTCGCCTTTCGTCGCAAGAGAGCTTGGGAGTGTATCGCCGCGTCCTTGGAGCACTTGGAGTGCGGTGTCATAAGCCTCAGAAAGGAAGAAAGAAAACAGACAACCCAAGGGAGGGATGGGAGGACGGCACGCCGCCACCACACAGGGATTTTAAGGAGAGGAGTGTGGTGCTAGCCCTCGCCCACCCTAACCCTTGGTCGTCTGCCTCTTTCTATCTCCCTTCGCAGTCCCTCGCCGATTCTCATCATTGATTGATTCATTATCTTACGTCCGTCCCGCCGCCAACAGCGCGGCCTGACTCCTCATCACCATACATTGATCAATCAATGTCAACATACATTGATGGGAAGGCGAAACACAGTCCGACCAACGAGCGGGACACCAACGCGGTATGGGTGGAGCAGATCACAGATCACGTCTGTCAACCTCTCACACGACCAGGTAGGTAGGTAGGTAGGTAGACCAGCGCATAGCGCCTCCGATGTATTTTCTTCTCATGAGGCCGGAGGAGTATGACGGCCTCTTCGACGGCCCATAAGGGGCCGTTGTCTGCTGTGCCTTTTGTGGTGCTAGTTCGTGCCAGTCTGCTGTGAGAGGGGCTTGTATTCGTAGAATTCTTCTCCTAACAAGGGTTATATCCTCGGGTCCCTAGATAACGGCGCCGGGCAGACATCGCGAGAAAAAGAATTTTCGCGGTAAGCGTCCTGGGCGGCGATGTCGGATGAGAGCGTGCGTGGAGTCGTGTCTGGTGTTTGTTAGCTCCGAGTAGAGGGGGCGTTCCACAGTCGACATACACTTATCGCAGCATGGTGGTTTGGGCGCGGCGGCGGGCGCGGCGGCGGCGCACGTGCCCGCTCGCTCGCGCTCCGCGCGCTCCAGCTCCCGTGTGTACTCGGACTTCAAGTTGATCTGCCCGTCGAGGCTGCCGTCGATGTGCATGGTGAACCGGACGGTGGCCGCGTCGATGTGCTGGGCGTGTCCCATCAGCGAGCTGATGAAGGACGCCTCGCGCATCGTCAGCGGCTCGCCGCCCTTCATGCACCGCTCAGCATCGCGGAGGCGGCTAGCACTGTCGCGCTTGAATGCCGGCATTCAAGCGATCTCTGTTCCCCTGAGCAGTCGGTGACCACGCGCGGGTTTTTCTTTTAGCTCAAGTCATCGGCGGAAACACGAGCGCGCAAACGCCCGACTAGTGCACCAACACGGGACGGATGGGCCTTTTCCGGTCGTCATCCAGAGACAGCGGCAGTGACAGCAAGAGCAGCACCACGCGCGCCGGGGCGGCGACGCCAGGCCAAGTTACTCCCGCCACGTCGGGGCCGGCGACTCCCTCCACCAGCTCGGCAGACTCGGTCGTGGACAACGAGGCCTCGATGGCGGCCGTCGATTCCGAGATCCTCAGTTCTAGCAGTGCGAGGCTGCGCGCGGAGTGCGCGGCGCTCGGGTGGGAGGCGGGAGCGCTCGAGGTGCCCGCCGCCGGCCGCACACCCTTTGCCGACTTCCGGCAGCACGCGAAGCTCGCGTCGGGCGAGTTTTGCGACGTGAGCGCCGCGGTCTTTCGGGGGTCGGACGGCCTCACCTTCAGGGTGGGAGTCAAGGTGCTCAAGGCGGGGCGACAGGTGACCGAGATCGCCGTCTCGGACCTGCGGCGGGAGGCGGCCGCCCCAGCTCTCCCCACCTCTCCCCACCTCTCCCCACCTCTCCCCATCTCTCCTCAATCTCTCCCACCTCTCCCCAGCTCTCCCCATCTCTCCTCAATCTCTCCTCAATCTCTCCCCGATCTTTTCCCCACCTCTCCCCATCTCTCCTCAATTTCTCCCCACCTCTCCCCATCTCTCCCCACCTCTCGGGACCTCCGCTCCGCCCCGCTACCTCACCCGTGTACTGGACATGGACGCGTCCATGACATGTCCGAGCCGTGCTCCCCCAGGCCGCCGTCCTCGCCCGGCTGCGCCACCCGCACGTCGTCTGCCTGGTCGCCTTTGGAGAGCACCCGAACGGGATGCCCTTCTACGCGATGGCGCGAGATATGGGGAGATATGGCGCGAGATATGGGGAGAGATGGGGAGCACCCGAGCGGGATGCCCTTCTACGCGATGGCGCGAGATATGGGGAGATATGGCGCGAGATATGGGGAGATATGGAGAGCACCCGAGCGGGATGCCCTTCTACCGCGATGGCGCCGCCGCCTGACGCGACGCGACGGGAGACGGGGGGCGGCGGACGCGAGACTCCGTTTCTGAACAGGAGCTCTTCGAGGCGACGCTCATGTCATGCTGTGAACGGCGTCTCTTCACACCTGCAGCTGTGAACAGGAGCTCTTCGAGGCGACGCTCAGCGCGGTGCTGCCGCGCAAGCCCAAGGAGTCAAAGGCGCGCCAACCCCACCAACCCCCCGCCGACCCCGCCTCCCCTCTGCGCCTTTCCCCCCCCAGCCACTGCACCTCGCCCCCCCAGCCACTGCGCCTCGCCCCCCCAGCCACTGCGCCTCGGCCCCCCAGCCTCTGCACCTCGCCCCCCCAGCCACTGCGCCTCGCCCCCCCAGCCACTGCGCCTCGCCCCCCCAGCCTCTGCACCTC
>NW_005197198.1:240498-253239 GCF_000372725.1 Emiliania huxleyi CCMP1516
ATCCCCCCCGGTGGGGGCCCCTTGCGCCGGCGCGGCCCCCGGATGTGTAAAGGGGGTTTTTTCCCGCCTCGGTTTGTCAACAGGTTGGGCCCCCGACGGGGAGTCGAGGCCCCACATCGGAAAAGTGGCCGAGTCCCTCGAGGAGCTCCCCGGGAAGCTGGGAGGGTGGGCCTCCCCGTTGACGCTGCCGCCGCGCGGGCCCCGCGCGGGGATTGCATGGGGGGCCGGTCCCCCCCCCCCCCCCCCCCCCACCCACCCCCTTGCCAAGGCTGTGCCGGTATACGCGCCCCCCTTTTCGCTTGGGTCCTTCCCGTACGTGTTTTAAGCCAGGCCGCCCGCCCTTCCGAGGCCCCTCCGTAGTCTTCTGATCCGCGCGAGAGCAGTGTGCCCGCGCCTATCTCGGCGATCGCCCGCGCCCTGCGCTTTATCACCTCCGCGGCCGTGACCAGCGCGCGCTATTCCCTAACCCTATTCTGCGACACGCGTCCTCGGTGTGTCGCGGCTTGGTGTTCGTGGACGTGGATCGTGTGGGCTACGTCACAAGGTCGTCAGTAGTCTCGAATGTTTCTCCTTCTACAAAAAAATCTCCTAAGTCCTATCCTGCAATGTATATAGTATATCTCTCTGGGTCTGCAAGTCTGGGTCAGCAGGACATCATAGTCATAGAGACGCATCTTCAGCCATAATCACGGTTCAGTCACGCGGATCAGCCGTCCCGACGCCGCGACGCGAGCACAGCGGAGAGTGGCCAGTTTGGGTATAGAGCCGCACCCCCCGCGACACTCTCGAGACGATCTTACGGCTTTAGTAACTAACACACCGCGAAACGCGGCGCTCTGGTTGTTGGCACAGTCTGGCTGTGGTCGTCCTCAGTCGGATGTGCTCGGAGCGGCTCTCGCTCTATCGCCACCGAAACCAACCTGGCGAGATCTCACGCACCCTGTAGGTGACAATGTACTCCGGGTAGGCCTGCGTCAAGTCATACATGACCACCATCGTCGAGTCGCAGTTGCCCTCTCCAGCGCGTGACGGCCGATGCGGTCCGCCTTGCACGGAGTCGAAGAGCACACCCGGGCTTTGCTCCGGCGGCTTGGTCAAGCTCTGCGTCTCACGGCTGACGAGGCTTCCAAAGTCCTTGGAGACGCCGACCGCAGCACGGAGCAGCAGCAGCTGCCGCAACTCCTTGCCTGGGTAGTCAGGGTAGAATACATACGAGCGGTCTTCATCGCCATTGGAGTATCGCGCCTTTGCCGCAAGGTAAACTCCTCGCCCGTAGAAGGCGGCACTCGAGAACCGAGGGTCGATGCCAACCTCGTGTTCCAGTGCCTTGTGAGGGTCGAGAGCGGAGGTCCCGTGCCACATCTTCTGCTCATTCGCATCGCCACCGCGCGTAAGCCTGATCCGATCCCGTTTGGAGCAGTAGTCCCTCCACAGCAGCCGATCCTCAACGCGCTCGAGACGGACAAGCTCTGCTGTCGGGAGCGACTCCTTCAGCTGGCCCTCAACCTCTGCCCACTCTGATCCAGAAGCATCAACCAAGACCTGGCAACGACCAGATCGCCACCAGTCGATGCTGCCACGGTCGCCACCGTCGTCAGACTGAGAGCTCCAGGTCGCAGGAAAATGCACCTGACTGCGTTTGAGCAGCGCCTGCTGCCGCGCGAGCTCAACTTCGGCCGTGCCGCAGTCATGCCGGAGCGCGACCACCTCGTCGCTCGTAATCTGCAGCTGCGTCTGCAGCGTAGCCTTACCAGCAGTGGCGTGCTCGACAGCGGCCCGAAGCTTGGTCAACTCGGCCTCGGCCTCGGCCAAACGGCGAGCGAGCGCCTCGGATGCGACTGCAGCAGCAGCAGCTGAGGATCCGGCTCCGTCGCTCACGACAGGATGAGCTGCAACGAGCGCGCCGAGCTCGGACGCAAGCGCTTCGAAGGTTGGCCGAGCGGCCGGGTCTTGACTCCAGGATACCACCATCAGCTCAAGCGCCTTGGCAGGGGCGCTCGGGAGATCTGGGCGCAAGGGCTCCTCGCCGTAGAATGAATCCATGTGCGCTGCCTGAATCTCCATCTCCGGCTTGCCAGCCCAAGGTGGATGGCCGGCAAAGAGCTCCCACAACAGCATTGCAAACGAATAGACGTCGCATGGCTTCGCGTAGTTGGCGCCGCCCTTGCGCTTGGGCCGTGACAGCTCAGGCGCTTTGTAAGCCATTGTGCCGCGGGCGCCTGCTGCGGTTGCGAGGGCGCTCGCAGCGAGAGAAGCCCCAGTGAGCGTCGTCCTCAACTGCAATGATAAGCCAAAGTCGGCGACGAGCGCCTCTTCAGCGCGGCTGATCAGCACGTTCGCCGGCTTCAGGTCGAGGTGCAAGATTCCGCGAGAATGCAGCGCCGCCATCCCGGCGCAAATGTCGCGGGCGAGCTGGAGCTTTCGGCCGACAGCCATCGGCACGCCTGACGCTGAGGCAGCGTCCAACTCGTCGACCAGAGTGCCGGTAGCCAGAGGGAGCAGCATCATCGGGCTGCCATAGTCAGTGCAGACACCGAGGAGGTGTACCACATTCGGATGCCGGACCCGGCCCAAGGTTTCTGCCTCCTTCAAGAGCATGCCCGCCGCTCGCTTTCGCTCGGCAGCGCTCGTGTCAGCCGCAACCACCTTGACCGCGATGTCGGCGCCCTGCCACCGTGCGCGGCGCACAACGCCAAAGGTACCTCGGCCGATCTGCTCTTCCAGGACGATTTCGCTTGCTGGCACGTGCGTTTGTTGCGCCTGCAGAGCGAGCTTCTTTTCTAGCCGGGCCGCCAAGGCGTTTGCATCCTCAAGCTGGCGCTGCAACAGAGCGAGCCTTGCCGATGCTACCGGAGACGGAGGGGCGGCAACTTTCAACGACTGTGCCATTGCCCATGCCAGTTGTGCATCTTCACTTGGAGTGAGCACGTCGCTGCCGCACTGCTCGGCGAGGAAGCGGAGCGCGTCGACGTGTCTACCGCGAGCGGCGAGTCGAGCTGGCGTGCCGCCGTTCGCATCCGCAGCCGTCAGAGCCTGTCTGCCGCACTGCTCGGTGAGGAAGCGGAGCACGTCGACATGGCCATTGAAAGCGGCCCCGTGCGCTGGCGTGCGGCCATTCGCACCCGCAGCCATCAGAGCCTGTCTGCCGCACTGCTCGGTGAGGACGCGGAGCACATCGACATGGCCGTTGAGAGCGGCCCGGTGCGCTGGCGTGACGCCATTCGCAGCCGCAGCCGTCAGCGCCTGTTTGCCGCACCGCTCGGTGAGGACGCGGAGCACGTCGACATGGCCATTGAGAGCGGCGGTGTGCGCTGGCGTGTAGCCTTCAGCATCCGCAGCCATCAGCGCCTCGCTACCGCACTTCTCGGCGAGGAAGCGGAGCACGTCGATATGGCCTTCGACAGCGGCGCGATTGATCGCGAGTCGCGCTGGCGTGCGGCCGTACGCATCCGCAGCCATCAGCGCCTCGCTACCGCACTGCTCGGCGAGGAAGCGGAGCACGTCGACATGGACATTGAGAGCGGCGGTGTGCGCTGGCGTGTAGCCTTCAGCATCCGCAGCCATCAGCGCCTCGCTACCGCACTGCTCGGCGAGGACGCGGAGCACATCGACATGGCCATTGAAAGCGGCCCCGTGCGCTGGCGTCCTGCCCTTCGCATCCGCAGCCATCAGCGCCTCGCTACCGCACTGCTCGGCGAGGAAGCGGAGCACGTCGACATGGACATTGAGAGCGGCGGTGTGCGCTGGCGTGTAGCCTTCAGCATCCGCAGCCATCAGCGCCTCGCTACCGCACTGCTCGGCGAGGAAGCGGAGCACGTCGACCTGACCACTGCGAGCGGCGTCGTGCGCTGGCGTGGCGCCGTCTGCACGTGTAGCCGTCAGCGCCTCGCTGCCGCACCGCTCGGTGAGGAAGCGGAGCACATCGACATGGCCATTGAAAGCGGCCCCGTGCGCTGGCGTCCTGCCCTTCGCATCCGCAGCCATCAGCGCCTCGCTACCGCACTGCTCGGCGAGGACGCGGAGCACGTCGACATGGACATTGAGAGCGGCGGTGTGCGCTGGCGTGTAGCCTTCAGCATCCGCAGCCATCAGCGCCTCGCTACCGCACTGCTCGGCGAGGAAGCGGAGCACGTCGACCTGACCACTGCGAGCGGCGTCGTGCGCTGGCGTGGCGCCGTCTGCACGTGTAGCCGTCAGCGCCTCGCTGCCGCACCGCTCGGTGAGGAAGCGGAGCACATCGACATGGCCATTGAAAGCGGCCCCGTGCGCTGGCGTCCTGCCCTTCGCATCCGCAGCCATCAGCGCCTCGCTACCGCACTGCTCGGCGAGGAAGCGGAGCACATCGACATGGCCGTTGAGAGCGGCCCGGTGCGCTGGCGTGCTGCCGTTAGCATCCGCAGCCGTCAGCGCCTCGCTGCCGCACTGCTTGACGAGGACGCGGAGCGCATCGACATGGCCTTTGGCAGCGGCCTCGTGCGCACTGTCCGCCATAGCGCTATGCGTCGCCCGTCGCGGCGTCGGGTCATGGGACGTCCGTTTGTCGACCGGCCTGTGTAGACGGGAAGCCCCCGGTTCTGAGGTCCGTCCTCCGGTCTAAAAGAGTCTAAAAGAATTTAAGTCACGGAGCGACGCGGCGAGCGCAGGCGGCGAGCGTGCACGTCGCCTGTGCGGCGTCTTGTTCACTCCCCTTTGAGCTACCTTTGTGCCCCCTAAGGGGCACCCCTCCTGCGCTGCGCGTATGGTCACCCCTCCCTTCCGCCCTGTTCTGTTTTGCCGATGCCCCGCTCCGAGAAAGCATGTCTCGCAGCTGCGAGAAAAGACCTTCTCGGGTCCGAGGGCAGCCTCAACTGGAGTAGGGAGATTTGGATTTTGGTCAAACGCCTGCTGGGGGCAGCTTCGTGGAGGTATTCCGGAAGCCAGAGATGATCCCACTTGTTGTCAACACACAACACAGCCTAGGCGCCAGGGCGCCAATCAGATCTCCCTAGTGATGTTGACAACGGGCAAGTCGAGATGGGCAATTTGAGATGACCAAAGAATTTACAACAAAACTCCCTCGGTCTAAAAGAAACGTGTCCTCTAAGCGCGTTCGCGCCGTTCGGGCAACGGCACGTTCAATACACAAACGACAAGCACAAACTCCACGAGACGAACGTACTTGGGGGGCCAGACGACGTCACAGCGCCCAACCCGCGACACGGCGAGCGCCCGAGGACGTGGAGAGAGGCGGAATGGAGGAGTCGCAAGTGGTGACCCCCTCATCGCCCAACTCCACCCTCCGGCGCTGGCGGAGCACCCCCTCCCTCGCGCCTGCGCCTGCGCCGCCTGCACCGCCGCCGCCTACTCCACCGCCGCCGCCCGCCCTCCGTGATGCGCCTCCGCGCTACCCCCTGGCCGCCTCGGTCACATGCCAGCGTACGCCGGCCCGCCTCCCCCCTCGGGCACGACCCAATCGATGTTCTGCGAGGGGCACTTGATGTCGCACGTCTTGCAGTGGATGCCTGTTCACGGCACGAGCTGTGAAGAGGCGCGGCAGGGGGCGGGCGCCGCACACAATCCCCTCGGGTGGTTGCAGTTCTGCGCGTTGATCTGCAGCCGCCGCTCTCCCTCCTCCTCCAAGTACTCGTACACGCCTGTGAGTGGGAGTGATCGCGTTCGCCTTCCTGGGACCGAGTGCTGCCTTCCTTCCGACCTGTCGTCGCTGCCTGTCTGTGCTCGGCTCTTCTTGGGGTTGTGCCAGTGTGTGTAGAGCGTCAGGGCGCAGATACGATCTCGCGCCGTGTGGGCGGGGCACCGCGTGAGTACGAATACAGTGAGTACGAATACAGTGAGTACGACTGAACGAATGCGCCCGAAGACAGTCGAGTACGACTGCCCTCGCGAGCACCAGTTGGAGAGGAGACGGCCGCATCTGTCTTCCGCTTCTAGGCGTGCGCGCCCGCGGGGCAGAAGCGCTGCTCCGGCCCGTCGAATACGGCGAGGTTGCGCGCGACAGGCACCTGCTCCGGCCAATCTCGTGTCATCTCGCGCAATCTCGTGTCATCTCGGGTAATCTCGCGCACTCTCGGCGCACCGCGCCATCCCTGAGGGCCAGGTGCGATCTCGGCTGATCTCGGCTGATCTCGGCTGATCTCGGGCTGGTCTCCCCACCGCGTCATCCTTGAGCGTCAGGTGGGGCGGCTGGTTGCCCTCGTGGTTCGTGCCGGTGAGCGCTACCGAAGAGAGGAGGTCGAAGGACACCTCGCCGTCCGGCTGGGGGGGGAGGGGGGAGGGGGGGGGGGGGGGGCCGAGAGGCTGGAGAAAGGGAAGGGAAGGGGAAGGGAAGGGCCGGTGATGGGAGACTCTGAGGGTTGTGGCGGGTGAGACCCCCCCCACCCCCCACCCCCCCACCCCCCTTTCCCAAAGAGCGCACGCCTTTGGGTACTCGATGGGCGAGAACTCGGAGGCCGGCTTGAGCCTCTCGTGGTCGGCGCCGCCGTGCGAGAGAGTGAACCACTCTCGGCCTGGTAATCAATTCATCATTCATAAGTAATGCTTGGCCATGGAGAGTGCGAGAGAGTGAACCACTCTCGGCCTGATAATCAATTCATCATTCATAAGTAATGCTTGGCCATGGAGAGTGCGAGAGAGTGAACCACTCTCGGCCTGGTAGTCAATTCATCATTCATAAGTAATGCTTGGCCATGGAGAGTGCGAGAGAGTGAACCACTCTCGGCCTCGCGTGACGTAGTGCACGACGCCCGCGTACAGGAAGGTGCCCCACATGCCCAGCGGCGTCGCGTGCGCGGCCGGACGCACGTTGCGCACCTACGTTTGGTGTGTCCGGATGTCTGGTACTGTCTGCGATGGTGTCTGGTGCACGCGCCCTTGGTTGTGAGCGCTTATGCTGTGTTTGCTACGTTGTGTTGTCTGAACTTGTCTAGTGGTGCGATCTCGTGTGATCTCAGGTTATGATCTCGTGTACCCATATCCCCCCACATCCCCCCACATCTCCCCACATCTCGTGTGATCTCGTGTGATCTCGTGTGATCTCGTGTGATCTCACCGAGTGCAGCTCCTCGTACACCCACGACCCACATCTCCCCACATCTCGTGTGATCTCGTGTGATCTCGTGTGATCTCGTGTGATCTCACCGAGTGCAGCTCCTCGTACACCCACGACCCCTCCAGCGCCGACTGGTACGGGCCCAGGTCCGCCACCGGGCCTTATTAATTAATTAATCACTAATTAGACTAATAATTAGACTGGTACGGGCCCAGGTCCGCCACCGGACCGGTGAAGGGGGGGGGCATCTCCTCCTCCTCCTCCGCCGCCTCCTCGGCCTCGGCGGGCTCCGGCAGCGCCTGCATCGCGAGATGTGGGGAGATGTGGGGAGATGTGGGGAGATGCGGGGGAGATGCGGGGAGATGTGGGGAGATATGGTGTGGGCTCCGGCAGCGCCTGCATCGCGCTGAAGGCGCTCTCGGCCGCCAGCATGCCCGACTTCATCGCAGTGTGCGTCCCCTTGATCTTGGGCACCTAAAAAAAGAAATCCGAGTACGCGTGGCAAGATTTCTTTTTTCTCCCGGCCGCGTCTCCATCGTAGGCGCGTTGAGGAAGCCGGCGGCGCAGCCCACAAGAGCGCCGCCAGGGAAGGTGAGCTTGGGGATGCTCTGGAAGCCGCCCTCGTTCAGCGCGCGCGCGCCGTAGGCCTGCGTCGTGGAGACAGAGAGAGAGAGAGATTCGGCTCAGGGACGACGGCATAGGCAGAGTCTTCAGAGCGCCGCGTGGAGACGAGGGGCGACGAATACAGCCGAAGACGGCTGAAGACGGCCGAAGACGGCCGAGCACAGCGGAGTACGTGTCCTCTCGAGCGCTGGGTGGAGTGTACCATGCGGCCGCATCTAGGGTGGCGCATGCCAGCCTCTCCCCCCCCTCGAAGGTCGGCCGGATGGACGGGTGCGTCTTCCACTGCTGGAACATCTTGAAGGGGTTGAGGTACGGGTTGGAGTAGTCGAGCGCGACGACGTACCTTTGGGTTCGGGTGCCGTGGGGGTAGGGGAGGGTGGGTTCGGGTGCCGCGGCGTGCGCGTGTGTGGTAGCTTTTGCTGCTGCGACCGCTGCTGCTGCTGCTGCTGCTGCTGCTGCTATTACTACTGCTGCTGCTGCTGCTGGCTGCTACACGCAGCCACCCTGTGATGACGAGCGTGTCTCCGTCGCCCTCGGACGGATCGAGGTGGTACAGGAACGAGCCGCCCCACCTAGAGAAAAAAGAAATCTCCGTCGGCCAAACAGAAGTGTAGGCCGGCAGGAACGAGCCGCCCCACCTAGAAAAGGAAAGGCACGGATCCGCCAACAGGAGTCCGGCCGTACGAGAGAGACGAGCGGCCGCACGTGTTGTTGTCTGCCGGCCATCCGGCGGTGTGGTCGACGTGCCCCGGCCTGTGCTTCTCAGGAGAGATGCGCCAGAGCTCCTTGAGGCCGAGGCCGTACGTCTGCGGCTCGGAGCCTGAGACACAGAAGGGCAGCGTCGATTGGACCTGCGGCAGCGGTACTTCTCTTCCTCTGCGGCTGTCTGCCCGCGGCGAGGCTGAACTTGTCGATGACCTCCTTGGTGAGCGAGCCTGTTCACAGCAAGAGGTGTGAAGAGACGCTGTTCACACCTGCCGTTGCACACCTGTGTGAGCGAGCCGCGGCAGCCCTCCGCAAAGAGCGTCGCCTTTGCGCGCAGCTCCATCCCTCGCTCAAACGAGTCCTTTGGCGCGCCGTCCTTCGCCACGCCCACGTCGTTGGTCGCCACACCGACCACCTGTCCACAGCGCGCCGCCGTGAGCGCCAGTTTTTTTTTTGCGACCTCGGTCTCGACGCGGCTTGCCTCGTCCGTGTCGTTGTACAGGACCTCGACGCCGCCCTGTCCGGTGTATATCTCGACGCCGAGCTCCTCCGCCTGCTCCGCCAGCCACGCGGTGAAGTTGCCGAGCCGCACCTGTTCACAGCTGGAGTGTGAAGAGGTTGAGCTCGTCGAGCGCGCCGCGGAGTCGTCGCCCAGGCGCACGATGTAGTTGCCGTGGTTGTCGGTCGGCGTGCCAGACATGATCGGCAGCGGGAGGTTGAGGCTGGGGAACCACGGGGGAATGTAGCCGAGCCGCTCGGACGTCACCGGCGTCTTGAGCGGCGCGCCGCGCTCCTCCCAGTCCGGGAAGAGCTCCTCCAGCGCGCGCGGCTCAAGCACCGCGCCCGAGAGCGTGTGCTCGCCCGCGCCTGCCGCCTTCTCGAGCAGCGTGACGCGGTAGTCAAGGCCGGCCTCGTTGCAGAGCTGCTTGAAGCGGATCGCGGCGGACAGGCCCGCCGGCCCGCCGCCCACGATCAGCAGGTCCGTCTCGTCCGCAAACCGCTCCATGTCGATATCCTGCCACCGCTCGTCGGTCGCGCGGTCAATCTTCTTGTAGTGGGTGGTGAGGACGCCCTTGGGCAGCGCCGGCGCGCAGAGTCGGCGCGTGGAGGTGAGCAGCGGCGAGCGGGAGCCCAGGCGTGAAAGCATGCTGACGCAAGGCGATCAAGGCGAGACTTCGCCCTCGTGATGACGTAACTCAATATCTCTTTTTAGCCCACCAGTAGGGATTCGACTACCAGCTCTCCGATCGGGCCGCCGACAGCGGCCTTGCGCAGCGCGCCGCTCGACGGCAGGCTGCTCCCCACCCTTCCAACATCTGCATCTGCTGTCTCTTCCCTTCCAGCTTCTGCTGTCTCGCTTATCTCGCTGCGACCGCATCCGGGGGCCTGCGCCGACCGCCTCGCTTCGCCAGCGCTGCCTATGATTGCGGCACGCACGTCGGCTCGCCGCCCGCGTCGCCGCATAGCGCGCCGCTCGTCGGGGGAGTGCCAAGGAGGTTGAGGAGTACAGGCTGCCTCGCTCAGACCGCCGCCGACGCGGCGCGAGGCCCGAGGCCGCGGTCGGCGCTGCTGCGGGACTCCTGCGCTGTGGGCTTCACCATCGTGTCCTGAGTACGTCGCCGACGCCACCTGCCGCTCGCCGCTGCCTTGCACTTCCCTGCCATCAGGCAAACACACACACACACACACACACACACAAACACCAATCGTGAGCCGTACTGCTACGCATATGCAAGGAGGCCCATATGCATACGCATCACATTACGCCCCCTCTCGGGAATACGTAAACTCGGTGCGTGTACGTCACTTGCCAGTCCAAATGCGTCGCATTACGCAGCCCGTCGAACGCCTCCCCCTTCAAAAATAAATAGAAAACGTCAATACATACACGTAATCATCGCGTGCGTGACGGCGCGATGGCCCTGTGGTTGCCTCATACGTACCACGTGTCACGTATACGGATTATGGATCTCCGCCGGTGCGCCGCGGCCCGGGGGGGGCGGGGCGTCTTCGACGTATCACGTATTACGCATACGTCTTCTTCACCGCAAGCTTTGCCCGGGGGACGGTGCAATGGCCCGCGCGGCGGGTCACGTTTACGGATTACGTATCTCGCCCCGCGCGCGCCCCCGAGCCCCCCCCCCCCCCCCCCGCTTACGTATCACGCATACGCATTACGCATTACGTATTTTTCATCCTTCGTAGTCCAAGGCAATGTTACAAAGCATAAATTGTACGAAGACAATGGCAGTGAAGTGCCAAGAGAGACACCTTCTCCGCCGACAGTCAAACAGTTCCCTCGAGGTCTCACAGGACCCACACACAGCAGGTTGCAGAGGGCGGCCAATTTTTGACCCGAAATAAAGAACGGAGATAGATAGGGGGGGGGGGGGGGGCTGTCGAGGGCTATGCCCGAGTCTGTTGTTGCCAGCGCACACACAATCCTCGCCAGCTTATGGCAGCCCGAGCGGCAGCGCCAACTTATGGCAGCCCGAGCGGCAGCGCCAGTGGCAGTGCGCGCACATAAATCAGGTCCCTCCTTGCCCGGTCTGCGATGCAGGGCGGTGGTCGTGCCATCTTCGCTTCGTACTCGAAACCACCACGCCGCAACCGTCGCCGGCGCGCGACACGTTCCCGTAGGCCGGACTGCCTCGTCGAGAGTGTGTGCCGCCAAGGCGGGACACACTCAGGGACGGTGCCGACGGGACGCGGCTCGAAGGGTGTGGCTCCGCAGCGCGGCTGGCACTCGTCGCAGAGGCCTCACCTTCGAAAAGTCGGGCATGGCTCCACCCGCAACTTGCTCGCTAACACGCGCGCACCGCCGAGCCTGCGGCGGGCGCGCTGCGGCCGCACGTCTAACTTCGTCATAGTGCCACGACGCGTGTGCGGCCTAGATTTAGCCCACGCGCCTCTGCTCGCAAACACTCACCCATTGAATTGTCACTGCCCGTGAGTGCGAGATAGGGCTAGCAGTAGGCAGCTAGCCTGTGAGGAGGGCGTCCATAGACACCTCACAAGACCCCACACACGGTCTCGTCCGTGCCTCGCCGGCCGGCGAGATTGCTAGAGGTGGAGCAAGCTGCTCTAGTCTCACATGTTACTTCCTGTCGTCTGTTGTTTGTTGTGCCCTTGTTTGTTCTCTTGGCACCTTGGAGTGCTGGGGGGGGCGACAGGAAGAATGTGGCCCTGAGTTATGTGTACGCCAACTCAGGGTGTGTGGCAGCCAGCTGGCTGTGTGTCTTGTGAGCCTGTTTGTGTCTGTGTGTCGCTCGTGCGTGTCGTCATCATCTGTCTAGCGTCCACCCATACCGCGTTGGTGTCCAGTCCGAGCCTGGCTGTTCTTCACCTCTTTCTACCTACCTACCTAGTAGGGAAAGGCAGCAGTGGGAACCCCCTCACTCACGGCCCCGCGAGCGCCTGCAGCGAGATATCCATCGCTGCATTGCAGCATTGGTCCTCGCCAAGCGGGCCCAAGCATGAGCGCACTGGTTTAGTGCGTGCGATGCGCGGTGAGCACTGTTGAGGGGGAGAGATTTGTTTTTGAGGGGTGGCCCGTCTACCGTCTACCGGTAGACGGGGGTCAGTCCCGGCCATGCAAAGAGCAAGGATCGCGCCCCCCCACTGCGGCACCCTCAGCTCGGTCAAGCGGTACGACCCCGCGCCAAATGCGTGGGAGGCGGTGGCGCCGATGGCGGCAGGGCGAGCTATTGTCGGCGTGGCGGTGCTGGACGGCAAGCTGTACGCTGTGGGCGGGTACAACAACGGCTTCCTCAGCTCGGTGGAGCGGTACGACCCGGCGACGAACGCGTGAGAGGCGGTGGCGCCGATGGTGGCGGCGCGGAACTCTCACGCCGTGGCGGCGCTCGGCGGCAAGCTGTACGCTGTGGGCGGCTTGAACGACGACGACGGCTACCTCAGCTCGGTGGAGCGGTACGACCCCGCGACGAACGCGTGGGAGGCGGCTGCGCCGTTGACGACCGCGTCTAAGTGCCGGGGGGCTTTTGGGCCCGCTCGGACAGCCGCCTTTCGATAGATAACAGATACATCACACAAAGAGAGAGGATAAGAGAGCAAGAGCGAGAGGAGAGAGATCAAGATCGACTCGGACATGCCACATGTTGTGTGAGGAGCGGGGCAGCGGCTGTGCGCGCGACACCACACAACTCCACAATGAAACGAGACCCGCAGGACATCAAAACAGTCACGGAGGCGGCGGTGGCAGGCGCGCGGCGCACAAAAGAACGGTGGCGGAGTCCTCCGGGTGGGGGGTGAGCGGGGTTGGCATCCCTCGCTCATGCCGACATGCAATCATGGGGGAATGTGGCGTGGGCCCCCACAATCACCGGAATGCAACGCTGCTCTCTCCT
>NW_005197198.1:254533-294366 GCF_000372725.1 Emiliania huxleyi CCMP1516
ACGGCCCCAGCGAGGGCAGCTTGCCGCTGCTGGCCCGCGAGAAGACCGACGCTTCATCGCTCCCATCGCGCTCGACCGCCGGCCGCGGCGCCGCCGCCGCTTTCCCTGGCACCGCGGCTGAGGCGGCGGCCGCCGCCGCCGCCACCAGGCCAGTGTCGGCGCTCGTCGAGGGCTCGTCCTGGTCGGCGAGGGATGCGCAGCTGGCCGAGGGGGTGAGCGTGGCCATCAAGGTCCCGGCCGACGCGCCCGCCTTGCCGCGCTTCTGCATCAGCAGCCGGTACTTTTGCAGGTGCGACTTGATGTTTTGCCGCGTCGGCGCGCCCTCGCCCTCGCACTTCATCATCTGGGAGATGGCCTGCGGCTTGGCGTGGTCGATGCCAAGGGTGTTCACCGCGGTCTCGAAGCGCCGGTGCAGCTCCGCCGTCCACACGAACCGCTGCTTGTGCACCTGCCGACCGCCCTCTGCGCTGCTGCTGCCCGCCGCCGCCGGGCTCTCGGCGCCGCCCGTCGCCTCTGCCGCCATGTCGCCGCCCCAGGCGCCCACCGCCAGCCCTGGCCCCGACGGCCAGCCGGCGAGCCCCGCGGAGCTCGCTCCGCCTCCGCCGAGTCCCATCACTCCGCCGAACGGGAAGCCGCCCACGCCAAGGCCGTCCGCGGCGCTCTGCACGGCCTGCGCCTCTGTGCTGGGCTCGTCTGGCAGCGCAGGCTCGCTCGGGATGTCCTGCATGAACTGCTCGAGCACGTCCCATGAGACGAGCTCGTCGAGCGAGACCTGCGGTCCGTGCAGAGAGGGAGCGGGCAGGCGTCGGTTGCGATCGGGTGGCGAGGCGAGCAGTCTCAAATTGGCGGGCTGGGAGGTCTGCGCAGCGCTGGCGCCAGAGCGGGCGCCGGCTGAGTGGAGCGGGAGAGATTCAGCGCCGAGTCATGCGCCAGGGGGCTCAGGCGTGGTGTGTGGCGGGCAGGGCGGGCGCGACGCACGTCCACGTCCCACGTCCGTGGCCTCTTGGACCCCGGCGCAGCCCGCGGCGGGATGGGCCGGCTCGTCGCCGCCATCCGTGCGCCAGCCTATGGATTCGCGGGGCGCTTGTCGTCGGCACGGCCGCGTGGCGGTGGGCGGGGAGGGGGGTGCGGGGGCGGCTGGGTCGAGTGGCTCCCCTCACCGGGACAGTCGCTGGGGCCAAGATCGGCGAGACGGAGCGAAGGCTAAAGGCGTGCTGTCTCCTTCGACAGAATACGCTCCGACCTTCTCACCGCCTCCTCAGGCCCTGGGTACACTTGGAGCACTTGGAGTGCAGTCATAAGCCTCGCACCCAGGGCCGGGAGCTAAGAAGCGCAACCCAGCTGGCCACAGATGCTCGAGATCGGGCTGCGGGCTCGGGCTAGAGAAGAGCCCTGACCCTGGGGGGTGCGCGGTCGCAGGGAGGGGGCCGTACAGTAAACACGGGTCTCCGAGGGTTGGTTCCGTGTAATCGGCTTTCCTTAACTGCAGAACGCCCGCTCTACTCGGCGCCGTGTTTTTCTTCTCGATGGCTGCCCGCTCGCCCGCAACCGCTCCCGCCCGGCCCTCCGCGGCGCTGCAGCGGCTCCTCTCCGAGTCCCCGCCGAGGCCGCCGCAGCGGCCGTCCGAGCTCGCCCTGATCAAGCAGACGCTCTCCGACCTCCAGCTCCACCGCGGCGGGACCGCCAACGACCAGACGCGGCAGCTCATCGGCTCTACGAAAAGGTCGGCCTGCTGCATGTGTCTCTTCACCTCGTAATCCTGAGGATTACCGGCAGCGTGTGCTGCGGCTGTGGCAAGTGTGCCGCGCTCTCTCTTCCCTCTCGAACGGACGGACGGAGCCGATTCGCTCCGCCCGCCGCTCGCCACTAAACGGCCGGTCGCGACTTCCTGTGTTAGTGCCAGTGCGCCCCATTCGAAAATTCTTCTTCTGGTGTACCTGTGTTAGTGCCAGTGCGCGCCAGTACCGTGCCCAATGTCGTGCCTGGTTGTTGTAAAATTCTTCTTCGTGGCACCTGTGTTAGTGCCAGTGCGCGCCAGTCCCGTGCCCAGAAGAATTTAAACAAAACAACCCTCGCTACCCAACGCGGCCAAAGGATATCCACCTCGAGAACCTCGAGAACTCTCTCTCACAGTCCCAGAAGAAAGAAAGAAAGAAAACGGACAGCCGTGTTACGAGTGAGTCGCCATCCGCGTCTGTAAGTACCCTTCCCCGAGGAGCAGCGTCTCGGGCGCAGGACAGTGCTCGCGTTTTTCGCAGCGCTGGCGGCCCTGAACGCCCCCCATCCATGCTGTCGCTACTGCTGCCAGCGCTCGCTTCCGTGAATGTGAACCTCGCCATTCTCACCTATCAGTCGGACGCGCGCTTCACGTCGGCCGAAACTTGCGTCGCCGAGTGGGTCAACGGCACGTGCTGGCTTGCAGAGCCGATGCAGGCGGTCGTCGCGGCCGCCTTGACGGCAGTGACGGACTTCAACGCGCGAGACGCTGTTGCGCTGCCCGTGCTTGGGTCCTTGGGAGCGTGCGACAAGCAGCTCCAGTTTCGGCTGCTCGACAGCGGCGGCACAGCTGCCAAGTCGGTCCGAGCGCTGGGAGACTTGTCTGGCACAGACGTGGTCATCGGAGCCGTTCGTAGCACTGTCACCGCCACCACTGCGGCCATCACCGGTGCGCTCGACATCCCGCAGATCTCGTACTGGTCAACCTCTACCGATCTGCGCGACCCTATTCTTTTTCCGCGCTTCATGAGGACCATCCCCTCGAGCCTAGCTCCCGCGTCAGACCTCTGCTCCTTTTGGAAGGACGAGCTTGGGCTCTCGACTGTGGCGGTGCTCTACATGCAGACCACGTACGGGCGCGCCTACGAGGAGGCAGCGAAGGACGCGTGTCTTGGCCTCGGGCTAACGTTTCTGTCCAGAGATATCCCTGACTTCTTTGAGGGCTCAAGCAGCCAGCAATCGATTCGTTCCGCTGTCGCCAGCCTGAGCGAGAGCGGAGCCAAGGCAGTGCTAGTCCTTGCTTCCAAACCAGTGCTCGAATTTATCGTAGAAGTTGCGCTCGACACCGGCCTGCTCCGAGCTGGCGTCTCCTGGGTCTTCGCTGACAGCGTCGTGCCGGAGCAATTGGACGATTTGAGCGAGAAGGCGCGGGCCGCGCTGAACGGCAGCCTGAGTATCAAGGCGGTCGGTGCGACCGACGGCAACCTGCAGTGGACCAAGTTCGCAAACGAGCGCTGGGCGACGCTTGAGCCCGGAGACTTCAACCCGTCCTTGCCTGCCGACTGGCAGATCCGCGGCGACTTCTTCAGCACCGTCGATCCACACACGAGTACAGTGCTACGCAATGGCGGTGCGTTTGCTTACGATGCTATCATAGCGGCAGGGCTGCTGGCGTGCGAGGTGGCCCCGATGGGCAAAGTGCCAGCCTCATTTGGCACGCAGTTCTGGGCGTCCAAGAAGAGTCTGTCTTTTGATGGCCTTACTGGGCGCGTGCAGTTCGACGAGAAGGGCGACAGGGGCAATGCGAACGTTCTCCTGTTCAACCTGCGCGACCAAGGCGGCTTCTCCGAGAAACGCGTAGCGCAGTTCAACAACGGCACGTGCACTTGGGACGGCGGATCGCGCGAGAGCAGCGGCGTTATCTTCAACCTCGGAAACGTCGAGCCGCCTTTTGACGCGTCGCCTCCGCCGCCGCTCCCACCGCCACTGCCGCCGTCGACCCCGCCCCCGCCGCTTCTTCTTGAGGACGGTGAGAACGGTCTCCCCCCCTATCTCTTGGTAATCATCGGCGTCCTGGCGTCCGTCGGCCTGATGCTGTGCTTGTGCTGCCTACCCGTCGGCCGGCTTGTACCGCCGCTATCGCGCATCGCCGCGTCCCACGGAACGAACCCGTGGACGCTGCTCCGCAGGCGCATCTCACGGTGCGCTCCCGTGCGCTTCTGCGTCGGCTGCGCACGAGCGGTGCGGCGGGCGTGCAGCTGGGCTCGGACGACGCCGTTCCTGCGTCCTACCGCCACGCCTCGCGTCGTGTGGGAGCGGCTCTGCCGCAGGGCCAACAAGGAGCCGGCCGAGGGACCTCCCGACATCGAGCGGCGCCCGTTTGTCGAGCAGCGCCTGTGGGCCTCGGTGCTGGAGCAGAGGCTGTGGGGGACGGCCGCGCGCGAGGCTGCGCAGCTTCGCGCATACCTCCACGTGACGCGGAACACGACGCCCTTCATCGAGGCGTGTGTCGAGAAGCTGCTCTCGAGGGGCGGGACCGCAGCTTGCACTCAGCGCAGCTGCAATGACGACGGCTGCGAGGCTTCTCCAGACCTCGAGGCGCCGAGACTCCTGCGGACGATCTCCGCGCCCCTCGTTGAGCAGTCCCGCGCGACGCTGAAGATGAGGGACCTGCTTCGCTTCTGCCTCAACGAGCAGGGCGCCGGAGGGCGCCAGCTGTGGGAGGAGTGGAAGATCGCTCTCTGTGATCTCCGGTCAAAGGAGAGGCACCGCGACGCGTCAGTCCACCGCGACTCTGCCTCGAGGCAAGCGCTGAGGAGCTTGCTCGATCCTCGCGCGAGGGGGTCGTCCGAGGCAGAGCCCATCTCGGTGCACGAGTCTGAGCCCATCTCGGTGCACGAGTTCGCCTCCCTCCTGCTCTCGCCGTGCAACAGCGCCATCGAGCAGAGGAGCGCGACGGAGGACGCGACCGAGCCGCTCACCAGCTACTGGATCGCCTCGTCGCACAACAGCTTCCTCGAGGGCGACCAGCTCACCTCCGCCGTGTCTGCCGACATGTACCGCCGCCTCCTGCTCTCGGGGACTCGCTGCCTCGAGATCGACTGCTGGGACCCCACCACCTTTGGGCGGTGGTGTGGCCAGGGCCCGCGCGTCACTCACCGCATGCCGGGCGGGGTCTCTCTCCTCTGCGGAAGCGTAGCCTTCGGCGAGGTGGTCGCTGCGATCGCCGAGCACGCCTTCACCTCTAGCCCTCTGCCCGTTATCCTGAGCATTGAGATGCACTGCTCGGCGAAGCAGCAGAAGAAGATCGCCAAGGAGCTCGTGAATACCCTCGGCGACCTGCTCTCCCGCAGCGAGCACGCCGCGAGCACGCCCCTCCGCGATCTGCACCGGAAGGCGTCAAGATGCGGCTAAGGGGGTCTCGGGCACACCTTGGGGCATATCTCGGGCACATCTCGACTGTAGGTCCTCATCAAGATGCGGCTCGACAAGGGAGGGGTGACCACGGACGAGAGCCTCCGCGACCTCGTCACGCTGCCCACGGCCTCCATCGGTTCGTCGCCGCCCGTGGAGGACGACAGCGGCAGGCGGCTCGGCCGCATGGCGAGCTGGAAGGAGCTCAGCGGCCGCTCCCTCCACCGGGGCGTCTGGGGCTGGCTCCGCTCAAAGCGCGACGGCGACAGCAGGGCCACGCAGATGTCCGAGTGTTCCCTCGGGTCTCTAAGCTCGACCTGCCTGCACCGCGGCTCGTCGATAGCGGAGGAACCGACGAGCGAGCTCTCGGGCGCCAGGGTGCCGCGCCGCGGTATCGTGAGCTTGTCCGAGGAGCGGCTGGAGCGGCTGGTGAGCGAGCAGGGAGGGTGGCTGCCCCTCACGGCCTCGCAGCTCGTGCGAACCTTCCCCTCTCCAACCCGGTGGTGGTCGAGCAACAACAGCCCACTCGTGCGCGCCCGCCCCCTCGCTCCCACCACCCCCCGCACCACATCTCGTTGCAAGCCAAGCGAACACTGCCTCCCCCACCTCCCCGCCACAGGCGGCCTGGCGCGCGGGCGTGCAGATGGTGGCTCTCAACCTGCAGACGAACGACGCTCTCCTCGGTCTGCCGGTGCAGATCCACGACGCCCTGTTTCGCGGTAGCGGCGGCTATGTACTCAAACCCGCGGCGCTCCGTGCGCCCGATCGGGCGATCGCGCCCCCCGTTCACTTGATGGCGCCCGAGGTGAGGACGGCGACGAGCTGGCCCAACAGGAGCCCCTTGACCCCGTCCCGCTTGCTGTTTGGCTCTGGCAGTGATCTGTTGTCGGGTGAGAGCAGCCTGGGCCGCCGCTCCTCTGTGGAGAGGGCACTCCTGCAGAGGCCATCACGCGGCAACTCCGTGACAGGGCGGGAGAAGCTGTGGCCGCCGCCGCGGGAGGAGGTGCATCGGACGGAGCTGAGGGCGCGCACTCGTGCCGCCCCGCCGGCCCTCCCTCTGGACAGCTCACCGAGCGACCCACCGCCTTTAGGTGCTCTCCCTGCACCAGCTCCCGACGCGGGACGAGTGCCGGCCCCTCCTCGCCGAGCCGCACCACGCCTTCGTCTCGCATCTGAGCGACAGCCCCCGCCCGCCCAGCGGGGCCCGCGCCAGCGTGTCGAGCCCGCGCGTTTGCGTCGAGCTGCACGCCATCGGAGGCTTCCACGCCATCGCGCGCGAGCCGCAGCCGCCGCCCGAGGCGCAGGGCGTGACCCGGCTCGTCACCGCGGTCGCGGAGGGCAACGGCCTCAACCCGACCTTTGACGAGACCTTCCACTGCCTCGCGGCCGAGCCTCACCAGACCATCCTCCGGGTGGTGGTGGAGGACGAGGGGCGGCTGGTGGCGTACGAGACCGCGATGCTCGGCTCCCTCCGCTGCGGCTACCGCTGCCTGCACCTGCGCTCGCCCAGCGGCACGCGGATCGACGCGTGCTGCCTCCTGCTGCACATCTCCGTCTCCACCGAGCCAAACGTCTACGGCACTGTTGATGAGCTGCGCAGCAGGGTGCAGTCGCAGCGCTCGCGCATCAGCCAGCAGAGCCGCGACATCCACCACTTAAGCGCAGAGCTATCGCGGCTCGGAAGCCAGTCGTCGTCGCCGGCGCTGTCCCCCTCGCCGAGCCGTTGGAGCGCACGCTGGCCGCTGGAGCTAGCGCTGGATGCGGGGGTCAACGGGGCTCGCGCAGGCCGGCCGTCGCCGATCGCGCTGCCTCCCGGCGCCACGCTGACAGTCGGTCGCGACGCGTCGAGCGGCGTTGCCCTTGTCCCGCAATTCGATACGCAGCGCGTCTCGCGTTTCCACGCCTCGCTCCACGTCGCCGCAGACGGCCGCAGCGTCCGGCTCGAAGACGTCTCGCGCAAGTATGGCTGCCGCGTGCAGCAGCCGGGTGGCGAGCCGGTCGTCCTGCAGTCTACGGCCGAGGAGGTGGCGAGCGCCCAGCTACGTGAGGGCAGCGTGCTCACCTTTGGGCAGTCCGACGCGGAGGACGAGTTCCGCTACGTCCTTCGCGCTGCTGGCACCCTCAGCAAGGACAGTGATGACTCCAGCTGCGACGGCGACAACGAACGTGAGCGCGCTTGGCCGCCTTTGCTGCCGCCGCCTTCGCTGCCGCCGCCTTCGCCGCGGACCTCCTCCTCATCGCCCTTGGTGCCGCCCAAGCTCCGGACCCGCCCCTCTGGCCCGAGGCCGCTCGCCTTTTACGCCGGCGCTGGCATCTCCCCCGCTTCGGCGCCACAGCAGCGCCGCTGCGTGCCACTACGGCTTTAAAGTAAGGCACCCCACCCCGCATCCACGCACCACGGGGGACGGGGCCGTTGTGGAGGCTGGAGCCGAGCGCGGACCTCCCCCCACTTTGAATGCACGCACATGTGCATGCACATGTGTGGATTCAGTATTCTGTATTGTGTTGAGTGTTCGGTGTTCCTCCCTCTTTTGTTGCTCTTGCTGGATGATGCCGCTCGGGCTCGCCAGCCCGCTAAACGGCTAAAGTAACGTAACGAAAAAGGAAGGACTCCCCGGGGGGGAGATCCCCTAGTGCTATGACGTTTTGTGGCCCCCGATATTCTTCTCTCTTTTCTTTCTCACTTCGAGCGCAGCGCTAAGCACACATAACCAATCTCCGTCCCGCGCCCGTCGTCGAGGGCGGGGTGCATGTGCTCAGGGTGGGGCACGGTACTGCCGCACGCGCTGCCCCGCCTCTCCGCCGCCCCACCGCCACTCGCCGCTCGGGCTGCCGCCGCCGGAGCCGCCGCCGCCGCTCGGCCCACCGCCGCAACACCCGCCCTCCGCGTCCGCCGCTGCGCAAGAGCAATCCCGGACGCGCTCGCGCCAGGCGCCGCAGCGGGGGTCGAGCCTCGGCGGCTCCTCCTCCTCCGCGCGTGGCTCGAGCGCCTGCATCAGACGGCGCTGAATGGTCTCTCGATAGGATGGACCGCTCTCGGCAAACAGTGTGGAACGAGCGCCTGCGGCAGACGGTACCGCAGCCGCTTGAGCGCCGAGGCCTGCTCCTCGAGCAGCGCGTCCTAACGGGACATGCCAAGGGTGAGGGTGAGGGTGAGGGTGAGGGCAGGTCCACTCACGGCCGTGCGTGCGTGCGTGCGTGCGTGCGTGCGTGCGTGCGTGTGCGTGTGCGTGTGCGTGCGTGCGTGCGTGCGTGTGTGCGTGTGAGTGCGTGAGTGCGTGTCCGTGCGCGCGTCCTGCTCGCACTCGGTTCAGCTCGGGGAGGGCTAGGGCTAGGGCTAGGGCAGAGTGGACACACCTGCTCGCCCACGCGCTGCTCGAGCGCGAGAAGCCGCTCCTCCAGCTTGGCGCGCTGCGACCTCTCGGCGCGCGCCTATGCGTGTCCCGCACCGTGACGTCCCATGTGTGTGTGTGTGTGTGTGTGTGTGTGTGTGTGTGTGTGTGTGTGTGTGTGTGTGTGAGCGAGAGCGAGAGAGCGAGAGAGCGAGAGAGCGAGAGAGCGAGAGAGCGAGAGAGCGAGAGAGCGAGCGAGCGAGCGAGCGAGAGAGAGAGAGAGAGAGAGAGAGAGAGAGAGAGAGAGAGAGAGAGAGAGAGAGAGAGAGAGAGAGAGAGAGAGAGAGAGAGAGAGAGAGAGAGAGAGAGAGAGAGAGAGAGAGAGAGAGAGAGAGAGAGAGAGAGAGAGGCGCAGGGCCCGCCTCGCGCTCTGCGGCCGTCCGCGAGGCCGCCTGCTCGTGCCGCCGTGCGTCATTCTCGTCGGCGAGCGATCGCATCTCGGCCCGCAGCGCGGCCTCGGCGGCGCGCGCCGCCGCGAGCTGCGACGCAAGCTGCGATGCGAGCGTGGCGCTGCCCGGGTGCGCCTGCGAGAGCAGCGCCACCTCCTGCTTGATCAGCGCAACCTCGGCGGCCTGGGCCATGACGCTGTCCATCAGCGCCTCGTGTGCGCCCGCGCGCACGCGCAGCGCGTCCACCTCCTCGACCAGGACGTCCGACAGCGAGTGGAAGGCGCGCTGCAGCAGGCCGACCTTTTCGTAGAGCCAGCTGATGAGCTGCCGCGTCTCGTCGTTGGCGGTCCCGCCGCGGTGGAGCTGGAGGTCGGAGAGCGTCTGCTTGATCAGGGCGAGCTCGGACGGCCGCTGCGGCGGCCTCGGCGGGGACTCGGAGAGGAGCCGCTGCAGCGCCGCGGAGGGCCGGGCGGGAGCGGTTGCGGGCGAGCGGGCAGCCATCGAGAAGAAAAACACCTGCGCCGAGTAGCCAGCTGTAATTCTTCTGCGGTGAGAAGGTTGGGCAAAGCTGTCGAAGGAGACAGCACGCCTTTAGCCTTCGCTCCGTCTCGCCGATCTTGGCCCCGGCGACTGTCCCGGTGAGGGGAGCCACTCGACCCAGCCGCCCCCGCACCCCCCTCCCCGCCCACCGCCACGCGGCCGTGCCGACGACAAGCGCCCCGCGAATCCATAGGCTGCGCACTGATGAGCGAAAGTAGAATTTCACAAAGTAGAATTTAAACAAAACAACTCTCTCTCTCACAGCAGACAGGCTCGACACAGGTGCGAACTGGCGCGTGCTAGCACTATCACAGGCACACCACTGGAGCCGCCTAAGCGACTCCGTTAAGAACGGCAATGCACTTAGTTCCGTGCACAATGCCGATCTCCCCGCACGCTAGCTCGTTCACCGTCTGCCACGCCACGGCGGTGTGGAGAACGACAGACAAGCGCTGCATCTGCAGCCGAGGGTCCGTGCGTCGACGGTGTCGTGTGGTCGGCGGACGACTCGGCGCAGCACCTCGGGCCTGGCCAGGTGGCGCGCCGCGGCGAGGCGCAGCTTGCCACTCGCGAGCTTGGCGTCCCAAGAGGCGCCAAAATCCACCAGGTTTATCGACCGCGGCGCAAACCTGAGCTTCCTGAGCTGCTTCCCCGGCGAGGCCGAGTGGTGCTACCCGCCACTGCCCTTCCTGAGCCCGACGGGACGGCGCGAGGCACACACCATCGCGGGCATTCAAGATTGTGGAGGTCGAGCCGAAGTTCTCGAGCTAATTGCTGGCTGCGTGAAGACTCGTATCACGTATGGTACTGTCGAGAGTGGTACAGTGGTTGTGTAGAGGGAGCGCGAGAGTCGGCAGTCGGCGAGTGTGCGAACGAGATTGGTGCATGGTGGGCATTAAAACCATCATGGATCCGGGGGGGTTGGAGGGGGCCACACACGTCTCACGTGCCCCCGGTCTCACGTGTCGGGACGTCTCGGCAACCGCGACAGCGCGAGTCCCCGAAACTGACCGATCTGGCATCACACAGCGGAAGAATGGTCAAATAAATAATAAAGAAAAGAGACATGGCTACTGTGAGTTGGGTAAAAAAGGAAAGGTCACCAAAGAAGTACTTGAGCCAGTTCCACCAACTGTGCCACGCAAGCGAAATGCAAAAGAAATCTCTCGAACGGGCGGCACTTGTCACGGGAAAAAATGATAAGACAAAAAAGGGATGGACTTGTCACGCTGTCTGCTCTCCTTCGAGTTGGTCTTCGGCCGCGGCTCGCGGCTCACACACCAATTGCTTGAGCGTTTCAGGTCGACCTACCCGGCCGCCCCGCGACTCTCCCATGCGCTACGCAGCTCTTGTAGCGGGATGATCAACTCTGGCCCACTACCTCATACTTCTCTCTCTGAGTATGCTCACCAGAACCTCGCTTCGCTCACAGGTGCAAACGACTGGTTTCCCAAACGCGTCGTACAGCTCATGTTGCGCCTCTACGCCGTTCTCGCATGTCTTGCTGGCGCTACACATGGCTCTGACCATGGGTCCGAGATCCTTGACCATTTTGCTGACGAGTACACGCGCCTCAATATACCCGCCTCTGTCGACAATCCGCCGAGCCGGCTCGAGATGATGACGGCGGTGGTCGATCGTATGTCCACTGCCGACATGATTGCCACCGGTCTCTGGCTCACGCAAGATGAGATCGACGACGAGCTCGGTGTGCCTCACCACAAGCAGGACGGCGCTCACGCAGGCTCCGGCAGGCGACTGAATCGTCTGGTTGAGCCATACTCTGACATCCACTCCAACGCCATCGTACACAACGGAGGTGAGGTCTACTACTGCTTCGACGGGAGTGCCGATTCAACCCGCCGGAGCGCCTTTGAGAAGGCGGTCAATCGTGCCGAAGTAGAGATCAACCAACTCGGCTTCTGCCTCACTTTCGTGCGCACGTATGTATGCGATCATTCGGCGATTACGGTCGGCCGGTACGATGACGACAGCTGCCACGTGGCGTCGCCCTGGGACGGCGAGGGGATCAAGCTCAACATGGGGTGGTGCAATGACGACACGCATTTGGGTGTTATCGTCCATGAGATTGGACACGCCTTGGGCCTCGGGCATACACACCAGCGCCCCGACCGTGATGACTACGTGACCATCCATTTCGAAAATATCGACCCCGAATGGAAGTACGCCTACGAAATTGATTACGACTATGCCACCCACCTGCCGTACGACTACAACAGCCTGATGCACTATGGGGCGGTCGGAGGCTTTGCCATCGATCCGTCGAAAAACGCAATCACACCCCTCGACCCGAATGCAAATATCGGACGGCGGACAGGTGGCTTCTCCCTGACCGACGCGCGCCAGCTCCGCGACATTTATGGCTGCTCGGAAACGTGTTGCAGCTCGCTGATTGTCAGCATCTCTGGCGCTGCTTCCAGCAACCAGGGCAGCCGGGAGGACGTTTACACCGTCGTGCCCGGGGTGTCGCAGGGCGGCATGCCAGTGTACAAACAGGGGTCGGGGTCCAGCTACCTTTACTACTGGCCCGAATCCACCGATTGGTACATCGGCCGTGACTACGCAACGGCATCAGCGGGCATCATTTCCCTCGACAACAAGCTACAGTGCCCGCAGCAGGCTTCCACCTGGGCGTACTGGGATTCCGACAACTTCGTGGCAAACGCCGGCGTTTCTGTCAAGTGCTCCGTCTTGGACAGCTACGTACTCGTGACGAGCGGGACTTGTAATGACGTCCCAGGGCGCGCGCGCATTACGAGCGCGTTCGAATGCGCACAGGCGGCTCATGAGCTTCGCCCCTTTCTAAACGGGTATTCAGATGCCGACGTCACCCCAACGGTCCAAGAGGGCTCTGCTTCGTACGACCCCCCGGGCTGCTGGTTTGAATCCGATAGTTTGTACTTCAACCCCGGCACACAGACGGGCGATTGCTCCACGAACGACAAGTGCCTCTGTCGATTCCACACGCTCCGGCCGCCGTCTCCGCCGCTCCCGTCTCCGCTTCCGCCTCCTCTCGTGGTCGCCGGTGGCGGAGGCTGCTCCCCCAATCTCGATGACATGGAGTATTACGCCGCCGGGTTCACTGCATCGGGCGCTCCGTACTACCGTCACCCATCGTCCGAATACTACATCTTCTGGGACCCCGACTGCTACGGCGACGGATCGGGATCTGCTCGTTGGATCGTGGACAGCGATGCACCGAGCACCACCGCATCGAGCGACCTCGATGGCGACGGGAGCTGCAGCTACAAGGCCCGCATCAACTCTGCCGACTCCTCCTCGCCGCCGCGCGGCACGAACACCTGGACGGTGCTTTGCGACGGCTCCTGGGCACAGATAGACCTGACACTCTCAGCGCCATCTCCATCACCTCCCCCTCCGCCGCCGCCCCCTCCGCCTTTTGTTGTCACTGGGGGATGCAGTCCTCTCCTTGCCAACGTGGAGTACAACGCAGTCGGCTACACGGCCTCGGGGGCGCCATACTATCGCGATTTCTCGTCATCGTACTACATCTACTGGGACCCCGACCCCGACGGCGACGGATCGACAGCCCGCTGGATCGTGGACGATGATGCACCGAGCACCACCGCAGCGAGCGACCTCGATGGCGACGGGAGCCGCATCTACTGGGCTAGCATCTCTTCTGCCGACTCCTCCTCGCCGCCGCTCGGCACGGCGACCTGGTCGATGTACTGCGACGGCTGGACGAACAACGATCTGACGCTGACATCTTCGGCATCACCGTCGCCGCCACCACCTTCCGCGTCGCCGTCGCCGCCACCACCTTCCGCGTCGCCATCGCCGCCCCCGTCGCCGCCACCCGCCGTGTCGCCGTCGCCACAGTCAGAAGAGCCAGGCTCGTTCCGGGTCGTCGCTTCATTCACCGCAACCCGCGGCGATCTGTACGACTTCTACGACGAGGCCACCAAGAGGAACATCCTCGAGAAGCTCGCCGAACTGGCCGGCTTTGCCTTCGTGCCGCTCGATTCGACGATCGGAGTCTATTCTGCACCTTGCTCTATGGGCACTTGCGCAAACGTGGCCGTGATTGCCACGTTCCCGGTGGTCACGCAATCGGAAGTCAGCTTGGCTCAGAGCAACCTCGAACAGTACTCCGGGGCCGCTGGCGAGGACGCGTTCGAGGAGCAGATGGGACCTATCCTTGCTGGGGTGGGGGCGTCCGTCGAAACTGCCGTCGTGGTTGAGGTCGAAGAAGACCCGAAGCCAACCGCTAGCGGCAGCGGCGGCTCCCCTGTGGTCGCCATTGCAGCGGCCGCGGCTGGGGTGGCCGTCGTGGCTGCCCTCGGCGGTGGCTACGTTTACTACAAGAAGAAGCGCCGCGCTGATGAGCCATCGATGGCCACGATCAAGCAGGGCGGCACACCAGAAGCGGCGAATGTGTGACGCGGACGCTAGCACCGCCAATAACGACCTATCTCAAACCACAAACGGTGACGCCTCCTCGGGCGCACCCGTTGATTATGACACCCATGCGCTCCCCGGGCCTGAACTTTGTTGACTACTCATGCCTTTGTCGACTATTCATGACCCTCCCAGAGCAAGAGCACAGCGCGCAGCTGTCGTCGGATACTGTCTGCTTGTACTCAGTACTGTCTCCCGCCCCACCCCGTCCATCGACGCCGTCCACACCGTCACACGGACTTGCAGCTCTATGTGTGTATGTGTGGTGAAGGACACTCTGACCAGTTGCCCCTGAGATTTCAGGCTCTAGATAGATAGATAGGAAGGCGAAACACAGTCCGACCAACGACTGGGACACCAACGCGGTATGGGTGGACGCGGGACGGGCGGTGACGGTCACACAAGTTCTGAAGTTCGGAAAAAGAAAGCAACCGAGCAATCCTAAGACGCTCTCACTCGGCGGCTCACTTCCGCGCAACAGCGCCAACATGCAGGCCTCTGGTGAGTCCTCGGCCTCGACCGCACCCGCATCCTCCCGCATCGGTGCAAAACACGCGCTCTCCGGCCATCCATCCATGACGCTGGCAAACTCACTCGCTCTTGTGCTGCTGGCGGCGGTTTGCTCCTCCTCGGCGCCGCGCCTCGTCCCGCTCGCGCTCCTCCTGCTGGCGGGTCGCGGCGAGGCCGCGGGCACGATCTGCGACAACAGCCTGTACTGCTCCTCCGGTGGGGCAGCCGCTCTGCGACGGCACCTACGCAAAAAGCCCAAACTTGGCGGGAGGGAGCGGAGACGCATACATGCAGCGAGTGCTTCTCGCGTTGTTGCCCGTGGCCGCTGATGTCAGACGAAGCGATCACAAGCCTTCGCACCCTCGAAATGAGGCAGCGCTTCCGATTCAACAGCGAAACACGACCACCATGGATGTCAGGTATGAAAACGGGTGCCCAAGAATGCCGCCCTCCAGTCTGAATCGGATCAACCTCGAGGGTCTCCTGCCGGGTTCGCGGTGCGATTACCGCTACATCTCCATTACCGATGCTTGGAAGGCGTGTGTGGCCGATCTACGGTGCTACGGTGTTGTAAAAGACGCAGGCCTCAGCTGCACAGAATACAATGCGCAGGGCCCTGAAAAGATAGTTGTGCGGCACTACGAGCTCCGCAGCGGGTCTGTTCGAGCTTTGGAAGCGACCTCAAAGCTGCAGGCCGCCGTATGGCTTTGCGACGAGCGCATGAATGGGCACCGCTCGAACAAGCCAAGGCATCCGAATCACGTGGAGTACCTAATGCCGTGGGGCTCCTGCCCGTGTCCGGGTGTGGAGAATCAGAATGATGCGAGAGGGTCGCCCCCGCCCCCTTGCCAACGGCCACTTAACCCTACCTGACCACTTTATGTGTGTGGAGAAATTTACCTTACCTACACCTTACCTCATTCATTGGGGAGAGTGAATCGGAAGAGCACTAACACACTTACTAGATACAAACACGCCTTGTAGTTGGCAAAATATACACCGCTTAAGGCAAGGTAAGGTAAGGTAAACTTCTCCACACACACGAGGTGGTGGGGCAAGGGGGGGGCAACCCTCGCGTCTCCACGTCTGACGACAGGAGCCCCTCGGCATTCAAAGTGCAAGGCCCAGTGTGCGTGGGTGAGCGGTGTGTGTGTGTGTGTGTGTGTGTGTGTGTGTGTGTGTGTGTGTGTGTGTGTGTGTGTGTGTGTGTGTGTGTGTGTGTGTGTGTGTGTGTGTGTGTGTGTGTGTGTGTGTGTGTGTGTGTGTGTCACGTCACTGCATCCTCGTTCTTTGCGAATGTCTCGATATGGACAGCACAGGCGCTGTCTGCTCGCGGTCTGTGCGGGCCGCTCGTCCTCCTCGCCCTTCTTTCGTCCTCCCGTCCCTCCCCTCCACCATGGCCTTCTCGGCACTCCTTTCTCCATCCGCCTCGCCTGCCTATCGTGCCGTTCGCCCTCCATTCGGTGACCTCTGTGGCTGTCCGCCTCCTTTTGGGTGGCGCTCTCGATACGGTTGCGTCAACCTCGACGTCGCTGTCGCCCTCCCCGTCCCCGCCGTCGCCCGTGCCTCGGTCGGTTCGCGTCATCGGTAGCGTCTCCGTTGCCCCCTCGTGCTCCGCCGTCGCCCTCTCTGCTCGGGCCGTTCGCGATTTCGCTCCTCCTGCGTGTCGCCCCTCCGTCTCCCCCCCTTTCTTTGTCGTCATCGTCGCTGTCGCGAAAGCCCTCCGGCCCCTCGATTCCCTCGCCTATCCCCTCCGCTGCGTCGCCCCAGTTTATATCCTCATCCTCTGCGCACGTCGCGTTGGCTTCCTCTCTCCCCCTTTCCTCCCTGCCCCTCTCGCTGTCTGGTGTTAATGGACCCCCTTCCCCTCCCTCCACCCTCGCCATCGTCACCGTCACTGTCCTCGTCGCCACCGCCCTCCATCCCCGCCGCCCTTTGTTCCACACTCGTCTCTGCCATATCCGCCGTTGCCGCCGTCCTGTCTGCTGCGCTCTGTGCTCCGTGGTACAGTCGCTTATATTGTTGCCCAGGGGAGATTAGCTCACGCACCAGGACTGCCTCTGTGGCTCGTTATTTTGGCTTGCCGATATGCATCCAAAGTTCCACGCTAGTTCCCTTTGAATGCCGTGGGGCTCCTGCCCGTGTCCGGGTGTGGAGATGCGAGGGTCGCCCCCCCTTGCCCCACCACTTGTGTGTGTGGAGAAATTTACCTTACTTTACCTTATCCTTCGTCACGTCTATCTTCTCGCAGTATCTCGCGAAAGCCCCCCCCCCCCCCCCGCCCCGCCCCGCCCTCCGAGCAGGCACGTGTCCCCAACTCGTGGATCATCGGCCTGCTCACCATGTTCGCCACCAACAGGATGCGTTTCGCGCGCGTCCTCGTCGCAATCGGCCTCGCGCACTCGTGCCGCTCCGCCTACCACCAGTGCCAGCACCTCTCCAAGCGCGCGCTGACGCGGTGGGGCACCCGCATCCTGAGCGCGAGGGCGTGAGGCGCGCCGCGCCGCCGCCTAACTCGCAACTGCGTGGTTTGTGCCGGTACTCATGGACGGGAGGGACGTGTCCGAGGGCGTGAACGGCGGTTTTGGGATGCGGGCGATGGAGGCTCAGATCGGCGTTTTTTGTAATCTTTTTTCCGAGCGCGCGCGGGAGGAGAGCTGGTCAGCATCGCGACCGCAACGCCCTGTTGTATGCCCGGACGGACGAAGGCTGGCTCAGCCGCCTCCCGGCGCGGGCACGCTTCAGCGGCGGCTACTGCTGCGCCGCTCGCGCTGCCGACAAGAATCGAAGCGGCGGCGGAGAACGGCAAGGTCGGCGTGGTGCAGACGTGGCTCACCGGGGATGGGCGGGTTGACGCGACGTGCGTGAATCGCGGTGTGAGTGGCCGTACGCTCCTGCTGATCGCCGCCGCCCACGGTCACAAGAAGCTGGTCGAACTGCTGCTGAAGCGCGGCGCGGAGACGGACGCGCGCGATGGCAAAGACTGTACAGCGCTGATGGCCGCCGCCCGCTGGGGCTACGAGCAGGTGGCCGAGATGCTGCTGCGGCACGGCGCAGGAGTCAACCTGCAGGAACGCAAGCACGGCGCCACCGCGCTGATGGGCGCCGCCTGCTTCAACTGCCCCACCGTCGTGCTCCGCTTGCTGCGGGCTGGCGCAGACATGACGTTGCGCGATTCGGAGGGCAAGACGGCGCTGCAGTGGGCCAAGGAGGAGGGCCACGCTGAGTGCGTCGAGGCCTTCAGGACGTATCTCAGGGGGGTGACGGCGAGCCGGAGCAAGGCACCGCCGGCAGGCGGCGCAGGCGCGGCGATGGGTGCGAGTGCCGCGGCCTCTGCTTCGAGCGGCGAGGGTGGCAAGGAGGCGGAGCCGAGCAGCGGGGCGGTGCCAGAGGAGGTTGTGGACGCGGCTGAGGACGGCGAGGAGGCGGTGGTGCTGGCGTGGCTCGACGGCGGCGGGCGGGTCAACGCGAGGTTCCAGTTCGTCTTTTCGGGCGGCCCTGTGAGCGGCGTGACGCTGCTGATGGTCGCAATGGCCTGTGGCCACGATGGGCTGGCCGAGGCGCTGCTCCAGCGCGGTGCGGATGTCTCGTTGCAGAACATCAAAGGCGCCACAGCGCTGAATCTCGCCGCCGTGAATGGCTTCGAGAAGGTGGTCGAGTTGGCGTTGCGGCACGGCGCGGAGATCAACCAGCAAACTGCTCTCGACAACACCGCGCTGATGGGCGCCGCCGGCAGCGGCGAAGAGAAAGCGGTCGACACGCTGATTCGGCACGGCGCGGCGATCGACCTGCAGACCAACGACGGCGACACCGCGCTGATTCTCGCCGCCTACCAAGGCCGTCCCGCCGTCGTGCGCCAGCTGCTGCGGGCAGGCGCAGACGCGACGCTGCACGCTCACGGCAACACCGCGCTGCAGTGGGCCAAGCAGGAGGGCCACACCGAGTGCGTGCGCGCCCTCGAGGAGCATGCGGCGGCGGAGAAGGCGGCGGAGAAGGCGGCGGCGGAGGCGGCGTGGGCCGCGGGAGCGGCGGAGAGGGCGGCGCAGAGGGCGGCGGAGGAGAAGGAGGCGGCGCGGCACGCCGAGGAGCTGCTGGCGGAGGTCGAGGCGGAGAAGCGCGCCAAGGGCAAGAAGGGCAAGAAGAAGAAGAAGAAGGGCGGCGCGGCGGGCGGGGCGGGGTCGTCGCAGGAGGCCGAGGAGGGTGCCGAGGCGCCGTCGGAGGCAGACGCAGCCGAGGCGGCGAAGAAGGCCGAGGAGGCGAGGCTTCTCCTGCTTCTCGAGAAGTGTCACGAGGAGAGGATGCGGTTCGGCATCACGGCGGAGACGTCGGTCGAGGGGCTGGCGGAGGCGCTGGGAGAGGCGGCGGACGAGGCGAGCGAGGAGGAGGGCGACGAGGAGACGGCGGAGGCGGCAGCGGAGGCGGCAGCGGAAGCGGCAGCGGAGGCGGCAGCGGAGGCGCGCCGGCAGGCTGAGGCGGAGGCGGCGGCTGTGGCAGCGGCAAAGGAGGAGGAGGCTGCCGCAGAGGAGGAGGAGGCGGAGGAGGCGGCAGTAGCGGCGGCCGAGGCAGCAGCGGCGGCGGCAGAGGCGGCGCTCGCCGCAGCCAAGGCGAGGCGCGCGTCAGGTGCCGCTGCGAGGGCCAGGGCGCGGGAGGCGGCCTAGCCCGCGCGCAAGGACAGCTGGCGCAGTGGCAGCCATGGGGAAGGGTCTCTCGTACTCTGGGGTGCGTTCTCTTGTGAACGGTCGTGGCTATGGGCTGGGCCCCTGCGCCGCGCGGGCGCGCGTGCAGTCCCTCGAGGCCCCGCCGGGAGCTGCTCACACAGTCGTACGAAGGGTGGGCGGTGGCGTGAGGAAGTGGCATGGCCAATGCCATAGAGTGCGACCGAGCATCTCTCAGTACTCAGACACCAGTGTGGGCGCCGGTGTGGGCCCCTCACAGACTGTGGGACGCTGCTGCTGGCTGCTGTGGCGGCGGCTCGTCTCGGCGCGCTTACAGTTACACCCGCCCCCCGCCCCCTCGCATGTGCTCCCGGGACACGGAGAAGGCTAGAGGCTACGAAATCTTTCAGTAGCGAGTGCTGGGGTGTTATCGCGTTCGGATCCGCCTTCGTCCCCGCCCTGTGTATCCGCTTGAGCTTGAGTAGTTATGTGTGGACTGTACAGAGCCGCTACAGACTCACAACTACAACTTGTAGTCTACACCGTGGCTTTACGTAGAGCGGTAACTACGTCAGTACACCATTGCCTTACTCGTAGATGCACACAACGAATCAGGTCGTCCTCGTGGGGTTGCGCACTATCACAAGATGCCTAGCTCCGGCAGCGACGGTGGCAACGCCGCGGCCGCCTCGGGTGTTGCGACGTCCCGCGCCACCTTCCCGGCCTCGTCCGGGATGCTCTGGCTGGCGCCGTGCCGGAGGAGCAGCTGCACGAGCAGCGGGTGGCCGCCTGCCGTGGGGGAAGGGGGAGGGGGGGGGGGGGGGGCGTCGGCGAGGGCGGCTCTGGGGGGCTCCCAGGGGGAGGGGGGGCAGTCGTGCGACCGAAGCATCCCCACGGAGCTTCACCTGCGCAAACGACATGCAGCGGGGTCTGCCCGTCCTTCCGCTGCGCGTCGACATACGCGCCGTTCCCCAGCAGCGCCGCGGCGATGCCGACGTGCCCATTCTCGCATGCGGCGTGCAGCGCCGTGCGCCCCGTCGCGTCGGGCACGTTGACGAGGTCGGGCTGCGCCTACGAACGACACCGGCTCAATGGATGAAGAGCACTGAGTCATCACGCTGACGAGGTCGGGCTGCGCCTGTTCACAGCTCACACGGCGTGAAGAGCTCACGCTGCCCGCACCCTTCCGGTACGCAAGCGAGGCTGGTCGGCGCCGCGGCGAGGTTCTTGATCATACCGACGTCACCGAGCGCGGAGCCGGCGCGCATGTACGCAGAGAGCAGCTCCGACGGAAGGGCCTACGAGGGGAGGAGTGCATGATTACCCGAGATTACCCGAGATTACCCGAGATCGCAGCTCCGACGGAAGGGCCTACGAGGGGAGGAGTGCATGATTACCCGAGATTACCCGAGATTACCCGAGATCGCCGCTCCGACGGAAGGGCCTACGAGGAGTGCCGCCGCTCGACTCGAAGTGGGCGCATGCACGCAGTCTCCAGCTCCGACGGAAGCGCCAGCTTGGCTCCCTCGCCGCCACCCTCCTCGCTGTCGACGAGGTCGGCCCTGTTTGACTCCACCGCCGCCGCCAGCCGCGCCATCGCCGCGGCGATGTACCTGGCGGGCTTGTCGGAGGTCTGTGTGAGACTGCGTCAGATTGTGGGAGATTGTGGGAGATCGTGGCAGATTGCGGGCGATGTACCTGTCGGGCTTGTCGGAGGTCTGTGTGAGACTGCGTCAGATTGTGGGAGATTGTGGGAGATCGTGGCAGATTGCGGGCGATGTACCTGTCGGGCTTGTCGGAGGTCTGTGTGAGACTGCGTCAGATTGTGGGAGATTGTGGGAGATCGTGGCAGATTGCGGGCGATGTACCTGTCGGGCTTGTCGGAGGTCTGTGTGAGACTGCGTCAGATTGTGGGAGATTGTGGGAGATCGTGGCAGATTGCGGGCGATGTACCTGTCGGGCTTGTCGGAGGTCTGTGTGAGACTGCGTCAGATTGTGGGAGATTGTGGGAGATCGTGGCAGATTGCGGGCGATGTACCTGTCGGGCTTGTCGGAGGTCTGTGTGAGACTGCGTCAGATTGTGGGAGATTGTGGGAGATCGTGGCAGATTGCGGGCGATGTACCTGTCGGGCTTGTCGGAGGTCTGTGTGAGACTGCGTCAGATTGTGGGAGATTGTGGGAGATCGTGGCAGATTGCGGGCGATGTACCTGTCGGGCTTGTCGGAGGTCTGTGTGAGACTGCGTCAGATTGTGGGAGATTGTGGGAGATCGTGGCAGATTGCGGGCGATGTACCTGTCGGGCTTGTCGGAGGTCTGTGTGAGACTGCGCCAGATTGTGGGAGATTGTGGGAGATCGTGGCAGATTGCGGGCGATCTACCTGTCGGACTTGTCGGAGAGCGGGGGCGGCGCGTCCTCCGCCTCGTGCTCGCGCAGCAGCAGCGCGCACTTGAGGTGCCGGCGCGAGAAGCTCCACACGATCGCCGTCTCGCGGGGCGTCTCGCCTTGAGATTGTGGGAGATTGTGGGAGATTGTGGGAGATTGTGGGAGATTGTGGGAGATTGTGGGAGATCTCGAGGGGCGTCTCGCCTTGAGATTGTGGGAGATTGTGGGAGATTGTGGGAGATCTCGAGGGGCGTCTCGCCTTGAGACAAAGGCACACCGCTCATCACAAGCGTCTCGGAGCCCCCCCCCCCCCCCCCCATTTTCCGACGAGAGGTGCAAGGACAGGGGCCCCACATCGAAACAGAGGGAGTGCCCGCTGGCTGAGTGTCTTGTGCTCTGCGCGTGTGGTCTCTGTGTCCCTCCATCGTGCCGTCACCCTCTCTCCTCCGCCCCCCCCACCCGCACCGCCGCCGGTCTGTCCCCATCGTCGGTAAAACACATCTCGCCTCTCTGTTCTGTCTACGGCGGCTCGCCCTCTCGGTTGCGGATGCCCGTGTTCGCGCAGCCGCTGTCGAGAAGCGCCTGCAGCACGTCCGGACAGCCTCCGCGACTCGGGGCCGACTCGGGGCTGACTCTGGGCGAGACTCGGGGCCGACTCGTGGCGACTCTGGGCTGACTCTGGGGAAGTGGGGCGAAGCTGAAGAGTCGTGGCGGGGCGGCTCTGGGCCGTCGGGGCGGCTCTGGGCCGAGCCTGGGGCTGGTGGCGCGGGCGGGAGTGCGAAGCGGGGAGGCGCGGGGAGGGCGCGACTCGGGGCACGACTCGGGGGCGGGGCAGCGCCTGCAGCACGTCGAGCGCGCCCAGCCGGCAGGCGAGGTGGAGGGCGGTGCAGCCTCGGGCGGGGCGCGGGCGGAAGTTGACGTCGGCCCGCGCCTCGAGGAGGGCCTGAGGAGGTGCGAGATTACCCGAGATTACCCGAGAGTACCCGAGATTAGCCTCGAGGAGGGCCTGAGGAGGTGCGAGATTACCCGAGATTACCCGAGATTACCCGAGATTACCCGAGATTAGCCTCGAGGAGGGCCTGAGGAGGCGCGTGGGCGAAGGGCGCGGCGTGAGGAGCCGCTGCAGATGCAGCCGATGCAGCAGATGCAGCCGATGCAGCCGATGCAACCGATGCAGCGGCGGCGGCGGCGGCGGGGTGGCCGCCAGCGGCGACGGGCGGCGACGGGCGGTGGCGGGCGGCGACGGGCGGTGGCGGGCGGCGGCGGCGGCGGCGGCGGCGGCGGCGGCGGCGGCGGCGGCGGCGGCGGCGGTGCAAGAAGGGGGGGGGGGGGGGAGCGAGAGGTCGGTGCTTCACGTGTGTGCCATCACTGACTGACTGACGGACGGACGGACGGACGGACCTTCACTGTCGGCACGGAAAGCCGGCCAGCTGCCGACATGAGCGGTGTGGAGGAGGTCTGCTCGTGGCCGGGCGGCAAGTTGCGAGCCACCTGGTCACAGCGTGAGGTGTGAAGAGACGCCGTTCACAGCTGTGGCCGGGCGGCAAGTTGCGAGCCACCGAGTTGACGTTGGCCCCCGCCGCCGCGAGAAGCCGCACCTGGCACCGTTAGGGCTAGGGGTTAGGGCTAGGGTTAGGGTGAGGGTGAGGGTGAGGGTTAGGGTCAGGGTTAGGGTCAGGGTCAGGGCCAGGGCCAGGGTCAGGGTCAGGGTCAGGGTCAGGGGTCAGGTCACGGGTAGATGCCTGACACCGCACGCTTTGTGATGACCGCAGTCGGCGGCCGGCGGGCAGGCGGCGCGCGGGCCTCGGTGTCTTGGAGTGGAACGGGCGACTGACGCCGCGGGACTCTAGGATTGGCGAGAGAGCGAGCAAGAGAGCGAGGGAGCGAGGGAGCGAGGGCGAGCCGCGATCACCACACACCGTGTCTGCGCGCCCGAACTGGCAGCAGATGTGCAGCGGCGTCATCCCCTCGCGCGTCGTGTCGTCAAGGTTCGCCCTCGCGCCGAGAAGCACCTTGACCATGTCGTCGTGACCGCGCTCCTACCAGGCGCGGGCACAGGCTTCCGAAAAGGGCGGGCCTCGGCGTGGCGGGGTGGGCAAGACACACCGCCGCGACGCCGAGCGGGGTGACGCCCGAGGTCGAGTTGCGGGCGTTGACCGAGACACCTCTTTTGATCAGGCGCTGCACCTTGACGAGGTCGTTGGCCTGGGCTGCCATTCCCATCTTGTCACCAAGCCGCACTGTTTCGGCCGGCTTGCTGCGCCCGTGGCCGAGGTCGACCGTGCGCAAACCGCCCATGTTGATCGTCCTCCGCTCGACGTCCTCGGAGAGAACGGCGTCGAGCTCCTGGAGGCGGCAGAAGTCGGTGCGCGGAGCCTGATCTCGGCCGCTGTGGCTCCTGCCGGACATTTTGCTCGGGCGAGCTCAAACGTTCAGGAAGCCGCCGGAAAGAGGGGGGCCGCCATGCTGCTGCGGGGTCCCCGCTGTCGCCTGGGGTCGTGCGAGGGGTGGGCACGACCAGTAGGGACTCCCTCCCCCGGGCCCCGCTCTCAGTTGGGGCCTCCGCGGCCGAGTGGGAGATATTGGATGGGAAACGGGTCGATTTGCAAGGCCCGCGCGCCCTGCCGGGCCCGGCTTGCCCCTCCCGGCCCGGCCCGCGCGCGCTTTGCCGGGCCCGGCTTGCCACACTCCCGGGCCAAAGCGCCCAAATCAGCAGGTCGAGGAGCGAGGCGGGCCCGGCGAGGAGAAAACCGGCCCGGCAAACCGTCCTGCCCGGGCCCGTCTGCGGCACATAGGACGGCCCGCAGGCTCACTCACAGCCGGGCCCGGGCAGGAGGGTTTGCCGGGCCCGTTTTGCGCGAGGTGGGCCCGGCGAGGAGAAAACCGGCCCGGCAAAAGCACGCTCGGCGGCCGGGAGCAGCCACTTTTGACCCGGGGCCGGGGCCCGCCGGTGCCCCTGCCGGGCCCGAACCGGCCCCGCCCGGGCCCGCCCCACTTACGTCCGGGGCCCCAGTTATATCCAGCGGCTTCCTAGGAATTCGCCTTCGATGTTATGAACAAACGCAAGGCGGACATGGCATATCGCTCTCGGGCCCACAGACATCCCGCACACCCGCCGCACACCCGCCGCCCCCACAGGATGGCGGGCAGGGCGAGGACGCCGGGGGCAGAGACGTGGAGGAGGCTTGGCCTATTCACAGCTCTCCCTCCCTGGAAGCGATGTGCGCCTGCTCTGACGCCTGCTTGTAGAAGAGAAGGCGGAAGCCGCGCAGGTAGGTGATCGGTACGCCGAGGAAAGAGCGCGGCCGCTCCGGTGTGTCGTCCGGCGTGATCACAGTCACCTATTCCGGTGTGGTGGGTGTGGTCTCTTTTTTTCCGGTGTGGCCGTAAAAGAAAGAAAGAAAACGGACAATCCAAGGGAGGGATGGGAGGACGGCACGCCGCCACCACACAGGGATTTTAAGTGGTGAGGGTCAGACAGTGGCGGTGGCGCGAGTGCAGTGACGCCTGCTACCTTGTAGAGAAGAGAAGGCGGAAGCCGCGCAGGTAGGTGATCGGTACGCCGAGGAAAGAGCGCGGCCGCTCCGGTGTGTCGTCCGGCGTGATCACAGTCACCTATTCCGGTGTGGTGGGTGTGGTCTCTTTTTTTTCCGGTGTGGCCGTAAAAGAGAGAGAGAGACACATTTCTTGTTGGCTTCTAAAAATCTCAAACAACAACAAATCTCTCTCTCTCTCTCTCAAAATCTCTCTCTAAAAGAAAGAAAGAAAACGGACAATCCAAGGGAGGGATGGGAGGACGGCACGCCGCCACCACACAGGGATTTTAAGTAAGAAAGAAAGAAAGAAAACAGACAACCCAAGGGAGGGATGGGAGGACGGCACGCCGCCACCACACAGGGATTTTAAGTGGTGTGGCCGGGCGATTTCTTTTTCTCGCGATGTCGAACCCGCCGCGCCCGCCGCGCCGCCGCTCGCGCCGCCTCGCCCCCGCCTCCTCCGCCGCCCCCTCGCCAGACACGCCGCCGCCCACCCGCCTCCTCGACCTCCCCACGGAGCTCCTCTTGCGCGCCATCTCTCGCCTCGACGGCCCCCTCGACATCGCTCGCGTCGCGGCCGTCTCGCCGCTCTTCCACGCCTCGCTTGCGGCGGAGGGCATCCGCTTGTGGGCGCAAGAGCGCGGCTTCGAGCTGCCGGCGCAGCCCGAGGGCGAGAGCTGCGCCGTGCGGTGGCTGTGCTTTGTGGCACTGCTGTGCGAGTCCAACCCGCCGGCGAGGGCGGCGGCAGGCGAGCAGCACAGCCTCTTCATCGACGGCGAGGGGCGGCTCTCGTCGTGTGGAACGGCTCAAGAGCTCCTCGGTCACGGCGAGGGCGTGACGCGGCTCAACACGCCGACCCGCTTCCCGTTGACGCTGGGCGGTGAGCGCGCTGTGAGCGTGTCAGCTGGAGATGGCCACGGCCTCGCCCTCACCGCCGTCGGCAGCGTCTGGAGCTGGGGCTTCGGTCTCTGGGGCCGGTTGGGCCACGGCGACACGCAGAACCAGCTGCTGCCGAAGCAGGTCGAGGCCTTTGCTGACCAGCGCGTCGTCGCCGTGTCAGCAGCGCAGTGCCACAGCCTCGCCCTCACCGCCGACGGAGCCGTCTGGAGCTGGGGCGGTGGAAGCTGGGGCAAGCTGGGCCACGGCGACGAGCAGGACCAGCTGCTGCCCAAGGAGGTCGAGGCCTTAGCTGGGCGGCGCGTCGTCGCTGTGTCGGCTGCAGGCAACCACAGCCTCGCCCTCACCGCCGACGGCAGCGTCTGGAGCTGGGGCTTTGGACTCCTTGGCCAGCTGGGCCACGGCGACCGGCAGAACCAGCTGCTGCCCAAGAAAGTCGAGGCCTTTGCTGGCCAGCGCGTCGTCGCTGTCTCAGCTGGAGGAACCTACAGCCTCGCCCTCACCGCCGACGGCGCCGTCTGGAGCTGGGGCGGTGGATCCAACGGCAAGCTGGGCCACGGCGACCAGCTGGGCCAGCTGCTGCCCAAGAAGGTCGAGGCCTTTGCTGGCCAGCGCGTCGTCGCCGTGTCGGCTGGAGACGAACACAGCCTCGCCCTCACCGCCGACAGCGCCGTCTGGAGCTGGGGCGATGGACACTATGGCCAGCTGGGCCACGGCGACGAGCAGAGCCAGCTGCTGCCGAAGAAGGTCGAGGCCTTTGCTGACCAGCGCGTCATCATTGTGTCGGCTGGAACCCGCCACAGCATCGCCATCACAGCCGACGGCGCCTTCTTTACCTGGGGCAAAGGCGACGACGGCTGCCTAGGACACGGGGAGGACCTGTCGAACCAGCTGCTGCCCAAGAAGGTCGAGGTGTGGGCGCCGGGGCTCGAGCCGGGGGCGGGGCAGTGAGGTATCGCGGGTCGACACATGCACAACATGCACATGCACATGCACATGTGCATGCACATGCACATGTGCATGCACATGTGCATGTGCATGTGCATGCACATGTGGAGCATAGAGGATGAGGCAAAGCCGTAGGTCGCCCGTTCTCCGAGTATCATTCAGTCTCCGAGTGTCGCTGTCGGGGGGCACACACACACACGTGTACGTACACAGAAAAGATGTACGGAAGCGTCGCACGGCCACTCCTCAAATCTCAATCCAGCACTGGGCTCTGGGCTCTGGGGTTGGGGGGAGTAGTCTAAGTTCTGGGCATCGAGACCCCAAGTGAGGGATGGGGGAGGAGGACCACAGGGTCCCCAGACGCCCACCTGCACGAGCAGGATTTTGGAAGGACGATCAGGGGGACAGGTGGGGCTCTCCTGCTCCTGACAAGGGACACGACAGGCTCGCAGCGCGGTGCACGGTGGGCTCCCAACTCCCCAAGGGAGGCCGGCGGGGCTTTTTTATTTTCGCGATATCATTACGACTTCGATGTGGTGCGGCAGCTTGCTCCTGGCCTCGCTCGCTGGTTCGGCGGCGCTGCATTTACCTCTTAATGTCGGCGCCCCAACCGCATCGCTGCTTCGCCAGCCGCACCCACTTTTGCTCTACCAGCGTTCACCGAGTCAGGTATCAAAGCAACGCGAAGACACCAAGAAGAGAACGGTCGAAAGACGCCAGGCTGACGCACAAAGGCGAGCATCGACGCTTGCAGCGGCGAAGAAACGGGCGGCAGCAGCGGCGGCGAAGAAACGGGCGGCCGCGGCGGCGACGAAGAAACGGGCGGCCGCGGCGGCGGCGAAGAAACGGGCGGCCGCGGCGGCGGCGAAGAAGGCGGCGGCAGCGGCGGCAAAGAAACGGGCGACGCCGGTCAAAACGAAGGCCGTTCGACCCACTACTGGACCGCAAAATGACGACCTCCTGCGTGGCCGCGTGCCTGTCGCGATACCGCCATCGCCGCCATCGCCTTCCCTGGCCCCCTCCAGCGGCGCTGCCGGCGGCATCGGCGAGTTTGCGCCGCTCGCTGTCGTCTCCTGCGCCTCGCTCCTCCTGTTCGCCAAGGCCACCGCTGCGCCAAAGCCGCCGCCGGGTGTCGGCCTTCCAGTCGTGCTGCTCGCCGCTACATTCATCGCTGCGCTGGTGCTGCCGGCCGAGCCCACCTCAATCGCGCCCGATGACAGCTCAACGGCGGCGGCCGCTGCTCACGACGAGGCGGCGGTTGAGGAGGATCGCGATCCGAGTGAGGGAGCCTCGCGCGCCCGCAAGAACCCTCTCCGGCGTGTCCTCTCCCGCCTTCGCGGCCGCACACCCGCCGAAACCGCGGCCCCGAGCGCCTAGAGTAGTAAGTACACAGTCAGCCGCCTGGCGTTTTGTGTCACTGTGCAGTCTCCTGCCCACTCGACTTTGTGGGCAGCGCGGCCGCCCCCGCCCCATCGACGCCCGCTCAGACTCTGCAATAATAATTATTTCAAATTCTTTTTGAGCTAGCCTTCGATGTTATGAAACAAACGCAAGGCGGACACACGCACATCGCTCTCGGGCCCACAGACATCCCGCATACAGATACACCCGCCGCCCCCGCGCAGGCTCGCCCCACCCCGGGCCGGGAGAAAGGGAAGTTCTCCACCGTGGCGGGACGGCCAACGTGCAACGATGAGACGCGGCAGCTCACCGGCTGGCTCTACGAGACGGCCTGCTGCGAGGGTCGGTACTCCAGCTCAGCGTCACGTCGCCGTTGGCGCCGATGCTCGCAGCGTTGCCGCAGTCGCACCGAGGGCTCCCATGACAATCGGCACGTGTGGCCCAGGCGGGCTTCGCGTGACCGTTCACCGTCACGTTGGTGAACGTGAGGCTTGGAGCCGCGGGCATGCGGTCGCATCGCTCGTCCACGTTGATATTCTCATTCACCAGCATGGCGTAGTCGTAGTCGGCCCTGCCCGCGCGGCTGTGCGCGATGTGCAGCGTCGAGTCCTCCCCCGACTCTCGATTCGTGCCCGAGACGGTCCACGTGCTCCCGTCGGCAGAGAGGCTCATGTAGCTCGTGATGCGGTCGCCGGGCTGCACATCCACCGCGGGCGCCGTCGCCACCGGAAACCGCCGGTCGTTCGCATCGACGAACCACGACTGGAGAGCCCACGCCCGGCCGCGCTCGCCGTACTGCAGCACCGGCTGCAGCACCGGGTAGCCCATCTCTGGCGCGGTTGCCTTGAAGCCCGGCCAGAAGTAGACCACCTGGCTGCCAAAGATCGGGTGGCTTTTGGGCAGCGGTGGGACCACCCAGTCCGCCGTGAGGCTCGTCAGCGGAGCCGCGCTCTTCAGGTGCGCGTCGGCGGCGTAGATCTGGACCGCGGGCGCGTCGGACGCCGTCGTTTCGCAGCCGGCTCGTGGCGCTTCGGCCGCAGACACGTTGTACACGGCCCGATTGGGGAGGGCGGTGATGCACTCGGCCGGTCGGACGTGCCCTCCCGGCACGTAGACTAGGTGCGCGCGGGACGGCGAGATGGCGGGAGAGCTCGCAGCGGCGGACCCAGCTCGCCCCACCGACGGGTGGCGCGGCCGGTACGCGAAGCGCGAGAAGGTGAGTGCAGAGACCGTGTAGCCTCCCGGGCCCCGCTCGTGCAAACTGACCACTTCGCCGCTCGCCGCGCCCATCAGCATCGAGGAGTAGGCCGCCCCGCCTATTCAAACCCTCGGAGGCGTGAAGAGAGACGCTGCTGACGCATCGAAGATCTGGCGGCGCCGGCCGGTCGCGCCCTTGTCGAGGGTCGCGTAGTAGTCAAACTCCAACCTGCCGCCGCCACCCGTGGGCGCGTTTGGCGCGAGAGCCCAGAGCGTCAGGTTGTAGCGGCCGCCGCTGCGGGAGCTAGGTGCGCTGAGCAGGAGCCCGCCTGCTCGCAGCTGCGGACGGTAAGAGACGTCATCCACGGCTGCTCGGCGCGCCGGGAGAGGAGCCCGCCGTCGGGCGTGGCGACGGCCGAGCCCTCGCAATACGAGCCGGAGATGTTGAGCCTATTTCACGGCATGCGGCGTGAGGAGAGGTCGCCCCGCACACCCTCGCAGCGCTCGCCAGAGGGGCATGTCGAGCCGCGAGGCGTTGCTCCACGTCGCGCCTGATTCCGAGAGGGAGGCCGAAATGCAGCCGAGGTGCAGCCGAGGTGCAGCCGAGGCGATGCTCCGCGCCGCGCCGCCATCCGACGACCAAGCGAGGCCGTGGTTGTGAGAGACGTCGTCAGCCGCCGTCGTGCGCCCGCGCAGGAACATGGCGAGCGTGCCGCCGCCTCCGTACGGCACGATCTGGTTCTCTCCGCCGCCGTAGACCGGCCCGCTCGCCGACGTGCCCGCCGGAGACCCGTGCGCCCACGTCCTGCCGTGGTCGTCGGAGAAGGCCGCGTACGAGCGGACCTGCAATGCAGCCGAGATCGGACCGAGATTCGGACGAATCACGGGGCATGAGGGGAGAGTAGTCCGTTGTTTGAACCTGCTTCGCCTCGTCCTCGCCATACATGCCGACGACCAGGCGGCCCGATTGGAGTTGCACGCCGCCGGGCGGCCCGGGCATCACAAACGCCTCTGGCGCGGGGTTGGCCTTGAGGGCCGCGGTGAGGTTCCTGCGCTCGGACCAGGACCTTCCGCCGTCGGCGCTGCTGACGAGGAAGACCTGGACGGAAGCAGCGCCACCGCGGTTAAGACGAAGGCTGTCGCGTGGCGGCTGCGCACGGCGAGAGCCTGCGTGTCGTCGCGAGCGTGGACAAGGTGCACGCTGCCTGCCACAGCCAGGTCCGCAACAGGCGCCGGGTTGCCGATCGTGTGGCCAGCCTCGACCGCAACCTAACCGCGACGGATGGCCGAGTTGCCGAGACGCGCAGTAGCAGGCCATCGCGCCGATCATCGCGCCGTGATCTCATTGCGCTGGGGCTGTGGCTGTGGCTGCGGCTGCGCTTGTACCCGAGATGGCCGTCGCAACCTGCTCAATCGAGGACCAGGTTTGCCCTCCATCAGACGAGCGTCGGGCGACGATCCGAACGTCGCCCTTGTCCGCGCACGAGCCGCGGCGGCCCTCTGCAAACGCGAGAAGCACGGCGTGCGGCGATGCCTCATTGGCGACCCAGACCATCGACGGGATGCGATAGCAGGCGTACGTAACTCCGGCAGTGTCAGGCATGCCTGGCGTGAAGAGGTCGGTCGATGTGAGGTCGGGCGGCGGGGTCAGAGCCGAGAGGAGCGTGGCGAGCAGCAGCATGGTCATAAAGCTCACAGCGACAACGAGGCCTTTTGGTTCAGGCGGGCTGTTTTCCAAAGAATTCCGCGGAGTCGCCCTCGTGTAGCCCTCCTTTTGGTATATAAAAAAGAATTCCGCTCTTGGAATTCAACAAAACCCCCTCGCAAAAGAATTTTACCACAAAGCTCCCTCGCACAACACTGGGCACGGGACTGGCTCGCACTGGCACTAAATGCAGCCCCACCCACCGACCGCCGGTACGCATGCGGCCGGCTCGTGCTGCCGGCCGAGCGTGAGCACTTCGTGTGTGTACCTGAGGCATGGTGGGGTGAGGTGAGCTCCTCCTTACGCACGCACGCACGCACGCACGCCAGACGCACGCACGCACGCACGCGTGGCCGCCTGGCGCCTCGTCTGTGGCATCCGCAGAAGCGAAGGAATAGGCTTGGCCCGCGGTTTCTAACCGAGTCGCAAGTGCTCCGCCCTGGGCCGGGGGGGCGCTGGCAGCGTTGCTGCGTTGCCGCGGAAATTTCTACTTTTGCAAAAAAGAAAACTTGCGCCAGATTACATGGAGGGTGAGCCACGCTGAACGTAGAGCCGAACGGGAGGAAGCCGGGGAAGAAGACTCCGAGGAGGACGAAACACCAGTGGTAATCCCGTCGTCAGCTGTACCGTAAACGATGCACCCGAAGGGGACCCCAGCGCCAACATCATCGGTGGAGGTACAAGTGTCCGAAGAGAGAGTGGACCTGAGCAACGATATGACTTGGCGGCAAATGATCGCAGTGGGCGTCAGAAGAGTCGTCCTTGCGCGAGGAGAGCTCGATCATGTGCATGTATAGGTTGATTGATATCCTTTCCCGCCGCGCGTTGCTCCCTGCAGGCTCCACCCGCCGCTGCCGAGTCGCCATCCTTACTTTTTACCAAGCCATGCATGGCTGGGGGAAGGAACGCTCTCTCTACCCGCTCTCTTGTTTGTTTGTTTGTTTGTTTGTGGGTGGGGGACGCAGAATGAATGAATGAGAAGAATCCACAGCTAACTTCCCTACAAAGTACCCAAGTTGTGCCGAGAGTTAGTCCGAAGCCAATTGGGTTAGAGCCGTTGGGGATACAACTTATATCCCCAATTGGTCTCGGGCTAACTCTCGGCACCTTCCTGGATGTTGTAACGAAGCGCGTTCCCAAGTGTGCCCGTTGCTAATTAGCCCACAGACCCCCGAGCGGCAGCAGAGCAGCAAGCCCCGGCCCTGCCCCTCAACAAATGAGCGAGCCCGGTGCGACCATCCTGTTCTGGATGCACCATCGACGGTGCGGCTCTCGCGGCCCCACACTCGCCGCCCGCGCAAGTGACTGCCTCGATTCCTCCAGCCTGACTCCGCTTCGTGCCTTGGCGCCGTCCCACGGATCGCAGGGATAAATCCCTCCTGCCGGTGTTCATCAAGGTGCCACCGAGCACCCCCGTCCCGCTCGCCACCATTCTGGACTACGGGCCACCAACATACCAGGTGCGCCCTACCGTTCCCGAATAGAGAAGCCTTCGCAAACGGTGAACACGTCTCACGCCAGGTCTTGGCAGCTGACACCCGTCGCCGTTACTGCCAATGCGGCCAGGTCTCGTTGGACTTTGAGCTCTCCAGGGAGTTTGAGGCCGAGCTGCGGTGGGATCCGTCAGGATCCACAAAGTTTGTCTTCCCGGAGCGGTCCAAGGTGACCATACGCCGCTCCTCGCTGGGACGCGGGAGGCGCCGGCTCAATGATGGGCGCGAGGCGCGCCTCGCCACTTCACACGCCAGCTCGAGCCTCCGCCAGCCTCGCCTCCACCTCACAGATCGTCAGGCGGTCTGTCCTCTGTCTCAGGTGCTGCCTCCGACCTTTGCCCACATGGATGTCAAGCGCGTGCAAGGGAAGCCAAGCGTGCAATCCACTCTCGACTGTGACTGACCACCCTACATATGGGCTCAGGTACTATTACGACCGCACGCTCCGCCACACGCCGCCAAGCCCCCATTCGTCGACGCCAAGCATCCCAGAAGAGTGAAGTGGGCGACCCTGGGAGAGGTTTGTAGCTGAGTCTCTTAAGAGCGAGCACGCGAGTAGTCTGCTCTGCCCGAGCGCGACAGCGCGAGCCCACCACAAGGCTATGCCTTACAGCCCATGTCCCCAATGCTCATAGCGGCAGGCACGTTTCTGAGAGTCAACTGTCGCCCTCTGTGTTTGTGTGTCCGTGTGTGAGGCGACAGCCCGCGCCGTCCGACGGCGTGTTGCGGATCGTCCAATCCCAGAGAGCAGAGCTTGGTTTCTGGAAAAATAATGTCCATGCATGTCTGGCACGGCGGCGCCTGCAGGAGGAGCGGCCGGTGAGAGGCGTTCCGTCTCGCCGATGCGGGGCGCGGGGGAGCGCCTTTCCGGCCACTGCCCCTGAAAAGTGCTCTGTGGAAGGCTGCGCGTCGCTCTGTTGTGGATCTCTCTGACCCCTGCTCTCGTCGCGTGCCGCCTCGTGGTCGGGAGAGGTGGGGTGCACGTGTCCCGGCCGTGTACTAATCTTCTTTTCCTTCTCCCGTTGTCTTGCCCTGTCTGCTGCCGGCACGAACCTCACCGGGCTGCCTCGTGCCCTTCGTGGCAAGATCCGCGTCGGGGAAGGCCGACCCCCAGGCGCAGCCCCGGCTCGGGATGTGCTTGCCTGTTGCGACGGTTGCCCCTCCCTCCCGGCCGGCCGGCCGACCCCTACCGCTAGCTCTCAAAAAGAAACAAAACACACGACGACACCACAGGAGGAGACAGGGAACAGGCCGGAGACATAATAAAATGAACTCGGGGGCACGGGACGCGGCACAAACGGGGGCCGGAGACAGAGCCCATTACGCCTGCAACGCTGAGGGAGGGTGTAGAGGATGTAGAGTGTAGAGCGCTGTAGAGCTGTAGAGATGTAGAGCGCTCTGGAGCGCTGTAGAGCAATGTAGAGCTGTAGAGCTCTACATCCGGCGCGGGACAGAGCGATGCAGATGTAGAGCGATGTAGAGGCGCTCTACAACGTGAAATCTCTACAACAAACTCTACATCAAAAGCGGCGAACGAGGCACGGTCGCTCTCCGACATGAGGCGCGTTGCACTTGCCAGTGCTGCCCTGGCCTTCTGTCTGCCCGCCCAATGGGTGGCAGGTGCCTCTGCTGCTGTGGCATGCCTCACGGCTGCGACTGGCCGGCGCCTCGGCGCGTCAGCTCGGCTCGGCGTAGCGATCGTGGCCAGCGCAACTCGCTTGGACTCAACGCTCAGCCAGGAGCTCCCGCACGCGCTGGCGCGAGGCATGGCGCATGCAACGCGCAGCAATGCTCGCCTCGCCTCGCGCAAGTGCGACCGTCCTCGCAGCCGACAGTCCACCGCCTGCTACAGAAGCACAGCGACGAATGCGGCACCGGCGACGCATGGCAGGCTGGTCATGACGCAGTTATAGGGTGTTGTGTGCCGTCAGAGGGACTCTCTGTGTGTCAGGGATAGTCAGGCCGTTCATCAGAGCTCCATTAAGCTCGGAGACACCCCACTAGTGCGGCTCGACCTCTTTGAGTCACTGCCTTCCCGGCGGGTTTGCTGTAGAGCCTCTACAACAAACTCTACAGCAAAATCGCGCTCTACAGTGCTCTACATCTGCATCGCTCTGTCCCGCGCCGAATGTAGAGCTCTACAGCTCTACAGCGCTCTCCAGCGCTCTACATCTCTACAGCTCTACAGCTCTCTACACTCTACATCCTCTACAACCTACTCCCTAGGTAGGTAGGTAGAAAGGTGAAGAACAGTCAGGCTCGGACTGGACACCAACGCGGTATGGGTGGACGCGGGACAGATGATGACGACACGCACGAACGACACACAGACACAAACAAGCTCACAAGACACACAGCCAGCTGGCTGCCACACACCCTGAGTTGGCGTACACATAACTCAGGGCCACATTCTTCCTGTCGCCCCCCCCAGCACTCCAAGGTGCCAAGAGAAACAAGCAAGGGCAGCTGCAACCATCTCGCCCTTTCTCTTTTTCCGCTGCCCAGATCTCCCCGCTCGTACGTGTGTATGGCCTCCCACCGCATCGGCGCCCGCCTCTCGGGCCTCTCGCCAGAGCAGCTCGTCGCCTTCATCGACGAGCAGGCGCCCCTCTGGAGCGCCGCCGCGATGCGCGTGGCGGAGGAGCACGTCGCACGGCTCTTGGAGCAGCCCGAGTGGGTGCTCTCCGAGGTCCTCCTCTCGCCGGACCTCGCCCCGCACATCCTCGCCCAGCTTCCGACCAAGGCGCACGCCGCCAAGGGGACGTGCCGCGCGTGGCGCCGCGCCTGGAAGGAGACTCTGAAGAAGCGCGAGAGGCAGCGCCTGCTCGTGATCGGCGGCTACGACGGCGATGGCGAGTGCCTCAACTCGGTGGAGCGGTACGACCCGGCTGAGAACGCGTGGGAGGGGGAGGCGATGGTGCCAATGCCGACGGCACGCACGTGTCCCGGCGTGGCGGTGCTCGATGGCAAGCTGTACGCTGTGGGCGGCCACAACGATGACGGCCGCCTCAGCTCGGTGGAGCGGTACGATCCCGCTACGAATGCGTGGGAGGCGGTGGCGCCGATGACGATGGCGCGGACCTATCTTGGCACGGCGGTGCTCGACGGCAAGCTCTACGCTGTGGGGGGCTACGATTTCGGCCACCTCCCCTGGGTGGAGCGGTACGACCCGGCGTTGGATGCATGGGAGGAGGTGGCGCGGATGGCGAGGGGGCGGCATTCGCTCGGCGTGGCGGTGCTCGACGGCAAGCTGTACGCTGCGGGCGGCTTCTGCAACGACGAGGGCGTCCTCGGCTTGGTCGAGCGGTACGATCCCGCGACAAACGCGTGGGAGGCGGTGGCGCCGATGGCGGAAGACCGGGACAGGCACGCCATGGCGGTGCTGGACGGCAAGCTGTACGCTGTGGGCGGCCACACTGACGGGTGGTTCGGCGGCGTCAGGCTCAGCTCGGTCGAGCGGTACGACCCGGCAGCAAACGTGTGGGAGGCAGTGGTTCCGATGGCGGCGTCTCGGCAATCTATGGGTTTGACGGTGCTCGACGGAAAGTTGTACGCCGCGGGCGGGAAGAAGGAAGAGAACGCGGAGGACGAGGACGACGACAGTGGCGAGGACGAGGACGAACGTAGCTGCCTCAGCTCAGTGGAGCGTTACGACCCGGCGTTGGATGCATGGGAGGCGGTGGCGCCGATGGGGACGGCGCGGGGATCGGCCCTCGCATTGCCGTGCTGGAGGAATAGTGTCGACTGAAGACTTCGTGCTCCACGCACGGACACGCGAATGGTTGCATCTTAGTCCCCGGCGCCCGGAAGAGGAGGAGACGGGCCCGCCCCACGAACCCTGATCGTTCATGTTCGTGATCGCAGCTCGTTGGAACTTGTCTAATCTCTACGCTCTGAAGGTCTGATCGCTCAGCGCAGATTGAGTGCTGAGATTATGCTGCGCCGAGCATGCAGGTCGGGCGCGCACTTGCAAAAACAGTTGGACCAAAATAATAATTATGTGAACCCTCATATTTATTTTTTACTGTGTTAGTGCGAGCCAGCGGCAGAGCGCCAGTCACTTCCCGTGCGCGTGCCCAGTCAGCAGTCTCGAGAGACAGAGACGACTCCCGCGATGCGCGAAGGCACGCGGGCTGGCATCCGTGTGGGGTGTGGTGCGGGGCTCGTCTTCGAAAAGTCGGGCACGGCTCTACCCGCAACTTTCTCGCTAACACGCGCGCACCGCCGAGCCTGCGGCGGGCGCGCTGCGGCCGCACGTCCACCTCCGTCATAGTGCCACGACGTGCGGCCTAGCTAGAGTTAGCACATGCACACGCGCTTCTGCTCGCAAACACTCACACATTGAATTGTCACTGCCCGTGAGTGCGAGTTAGGGCTGGCAGTAGGCCGCTAGCCCGTGAAGAGAGCGTCCATAGACACCTCACATGACCCCACACACGGTCGGGCGTAATTTCTACTCCCAGTGGGGTCCCGGGCCCCCGGGCCCCCTCTTGGAGCACTTGGAGCACTTGGAGTGCAGTCATTAGCCTCACATCCAGGGCCGGGGAGCTAAGAAGCGCACCCAGCGGGCCGGATGATCGGGATCGGGCTACGGGCTAGAGAGCCCTGACTAGGGGGGGTGCGCTTGTTTTCTGTTTTCTGTTTTTCAAAACGCCCGCCCGCCCGCCACCCCGAGGCGGCTCGGCCCCCCACTCATCGAGAGATCAAAACGGGACGGCCCTGCTCTAGCCTTGCATGTTACTTGCTGTCGTCTGTTGTCGTTGTGCCCTTGTTTGTACTCTTGGCACCGTGGGTGCTGGGGGGGGCGACAGGGAGGATGTGGCCTTGAGTTATGTGTACGCCAACTCAGGGGGTGTGTGGCAGCCATCTGGCTGTCGTGTGTGTCTTGTGAGCCTGTTTGTGTCTGTATGTCGCTCGTGCGTGCCGTCATCATCTGTCCAGCGTCCACCCATACCGCGTTGGTGTCCAGTCCGAGCCTGGCTGTTCTTCACCTTTCTACCTACCTACCTAGTCTCTAATCGTGCGTGTGCGAGAGACTTTTGTTGTAAAACTCTCCTTGGTGTACAAGTAGCGTGTACCCTGTACCTCTGTGTTAGTGCCAGAACTGCCAGTGCGCGCCAGTCCCGTGCCCAGTGTCGTGCGAGGGAGTTTGCTCGTAAAATTCTTTCCTCTGCCTCTGTGGCCAACATGAATCCTTGTATGTGCCTTTCTCTCTTGAATCCTTTTTTGAGCTAGCCTTCGATGTTATGAAACAAACGCAAGGCGGACATGGCATATCGCTCTCGGGCCCACAGACATCCCGCACACCCGCCGCCCCCGCCCGCGCGCGCCCCACCCCGGCCGGGAGAAAGGGGAGTGACAGTTTGAGAAAGAAAGAAAGAAAACAGACACGCCAAACGAGGGATGGGACGAGGACAGGGTCCCCACGAGGAGGGAGGAGGAGGAGGAGGGGTAAAAGAAAGAAAGAAAACAGACAACCCAAGGGAGGGATGGGAGGACGGCACGCCGCCACCACACAGGGATTTTAAGGAGAGGTGTGTGGTGCGCTAGCCGTCGCCCACCCTTGGGCGTCCGCCTCTTCCTATCTCTCTTCGCAGTCCTTCTCCGATTCTCGCTGCAACCTTCATGCCACCTCGCGGTCGTCCGAAAGAAAGAAAGAAAGAAAACAGACAAACCCAGACGAGGGATGGGGGAGGAGGACAGGGTCCCCACCTGCACGAGCAGGATTTTGGAAGGACGATCAGGGGGACAGGTGGGGCTCTCCTGCTCCTGACAAGGGACACGACAGGCTCGCAGCGCGGTGCGCGGTGGACTCCCACATCCACTGGCGGTCTCATCTCAGTCTAGCGACCTGCCTCCAGCTTGTCGCTGGCAGTCTCTCCTACCACAGGCACACTGACACAGGGGTGGCAGGGGCGGCGGCACGAGTCTCCCACATACTATGCGGGCCTCACTAGAGGTGCGGCCTGTGCGTGTCCTCGCCCTTGAGGGGGGAGGGGAAGGGGCTGTGTGTCTGTGCATGTGTGTGTGTGTGTGTGTGTGTGTGTGTGTGTGTGTGTGTGTGTGTGTGTGTGTGTGTGTGTGTGTGTGTGTGTGTGTGTGTGTGTGTGTGTGTGTGTGTGTGTGTGTGTGTGTGTGCAGTTTGGGATGGCAACAGAACCGCAAGGGGTTCTTTTTGTGTGCCGGTGATAGTACTAGCACGCGCCAGTTCGCACCTGTGTCGAGCCTGTGTGCTGTGAGAGAGAGTTGTTTTGTTTAAATTCTTTTTGTCCTGGCGGGAACAGCCGGCGCGCGGTTGCCTGCTCCTTCTGCTGCCTACCCTCATGGCTTCCTCCTCCGCCTCAACGACCGACAAGCGGCCTTGGGTCGAGAAATAGTGCGCGCTCACGACCGCGCCGCCTGCTCATTCCTGCGTCGCACCGGCCACGTGCGCTCACGACTCCCGCCATCCCGACTCGCAGCCGGCCCAAGTCGATGGACGAGGTCTCGCACCAGGAGGAGGTGACGGCGGCGCTGCGCAACGCCATCGAGTCGAAGAACGTGCGCCTCCCTCGCACTCGCCCGCAAACGCCGCGCCTCTCGCCTCTCTCCAGCTGACCGCTGTCTCGCCGCCCCGCGCAGCTGCCTCACCTGATCTTTTACGGCCCGCCCGGCACGGGCAAGACCTCGACGATCCTCGCGGCCGCGCGCAGCCTCTTCGGCGACGAGGTCTGTGCCCCGTCCCCCCCACAACCGGCCGCGGGTGCCCGGCGCGCTCTCGCGTCGCACCTCGGCGGGCTCACCTCGGCTGGCTCGCCGCGCAAGAGAGACGAAAAAGAGAGGGAGGTTGGCGACGTGAGCTGCCCCCGCCCGCCTCCCGCAGCTCCGCTCGCGCGTGATGGAGCTCAACGCCTCGGACGAGCGCGGCATCGCCGTCGTGCGCAACAAGATCAAGTCGTTCGCGCAGGCCGCCGCCGCCCCCTCCCCCCTCCCCCCTTCCCCCTCCTCCTTCCGCTCCCGCCTCTCCTCCTCCACCACCACCATACAAACACACACGCGCGCGCGCTGCCACCCCCACCCCCCCCACCCACCCCGGCCCTCGCCGCCCTCGCCGCCAGGTCTCCGTCGGCACGGGCGGCACCAGCCGTGGCCTCCCACCGTACAAACTAATCATCCTCGACGAGGCGAGATATAGCCGAGACTCAACGGAGAATAGCCGAGATATAGCCGAGATA
>NW_005197198.1:294466-314376 GCF_000372725.1 Emiliania huxleyi CCMP1516
TGCAAGCCGAGTCCAAGGCTGCCGCCGCCGCTGCCGCCGCGGCGACTGCCGCCACTGCCGCCGCTGCCGCCGCCGCGACGGCCGTGCCTCCGGCGACGCCTTCCGCTAATGCCACGCCCCCCGCTGCTGTCGCTTCCACTCCCGCCGTCAGCACACTCAGTCGGACGACCGCGGCAGCTCCGGCTCCGGAGCCGGCTGGATTAGCAGCAGGTGCGCCAGCGGCGGTGCCCCTGGCGTCGGCGGTGGCTGCGCCAGCGCTGGAAGCAGCCCCGATTGTGGCGGAGCGACCCGCAGTGGGAGCGATAGCGGCGGAGCCGACAGCCGCCGCAGGTACGGCGGAGGCCGCCGCCGCTGCGGCCTTGCCTCTCTTTGACAACGCGGCGGCAGGGCACGCTGTGCCCACTTCGGAGACGCCTGCAGCAGATGTTGCGGTGCCTGCATGGGGAGCCTGAACAGAGCACTGTGAGGTTCGGCGAGGAGCCGTGTCCCTCCACAGGACTCTTGACTCCGCCACCCTGGCCAACCCGCACCTCGCCACACTCCCATAGCCATTGCCGCCTCGAACCGACATCCGTCTCCCCGTACAGTGAAGAAAGAGGAAGTCCGTACCCCTCACGCCACGAGAGCGCAGAGGCAGAGCGGTCAGAGAGGTGCTTTTTCCAAAGCGAGATGGGAGTAAAATTTGAGCCACGGTACGGGCCCGTAGCCCACCACTGGGGAGGCGCGGCGGGGGACAGCTGTGACAGCGCATCGTCGGGTCGGCTTTGCGGCCGCGCGTCCAGAAGGAGAAGCCCAGCACCCGCCCCACACCCACACTGCCCCTATACTGGCCGCGCAGCAGTCGCGCTCCCAATACGTGCATCACTTTTGTGACAGGTTTCAGACTTTGAGCGGGGCCATATCTCGGTAACTATTGATGGTCCACCTCACCACCTGAAAACTCTTCGGATTTGGAACGGGCGCCCGGCGCCCGTTCGAATGGCGATGAGTTCTCCGGTGGACCATCAATGTTTACCGAGATATGGCCGCTCAAACCAGTCTGAGAGTGAGACCTGTCACAAAAGTGATGCACGTATTTGGGTGGGAGCGCGAACTGGCAGTCGAAGCGGCGCCCCGGTGTCCGTACCGGCACAGTGCACGCGGCCGCGCTCAGAGGCGCTAGCTGCGCGATCGCGAGAGGTGCCCGGTTGACTCGCCCGCTGGAGTCGTGGTTCACGCGGGGCTTGCATGTCCCGCTCCTCTCGTGCTGGCACACACTCCACACTCTCTATATACGAGACCATGGGTCTGAGGTAAATCCACGCTACTTGACCTCATCAGCAGGAGGACCGGGCACTACAACCCCGGTCCACAAGGTCCACACACACCCGTACCCGCTAGGCGGACCTAGGACAAGCTCGTCTCCGCAGCCCGCGACCGCCTCTGCCGGATGTGCTCACACAAGTCTGCGCTCGAAAGCTCGTAGGTGCCGAGCAGAATCAAGACGTGGACTCCGGCGTAGCTCAGCCAGGAACGAACGGTGCGCCCATCGCCCCAGAGGAGGAGCCCGGTCGCCTGGTTGAGGACCAGAGAGCCGCAGGAGGCCATCGGGATGAAGGTGGCCTGGTTAATCTTGACGGCCGCGACGATGCTCGAGGCGAGGTTGGTGCATGTTGTCAGCGCCAGGAGCGCCAGGACGAGGCCCAAGCTCGCCCCGTCGACCAGGACGAGGAGTTTGCCGAGGGTGGTCAGCGACGAGGTCGAGGTGGCCTGCGCTGCCACGTAGACTGCCAGTAGGGTGCCTTCTCCCAGCTGCACCCTCGTCGCGTACGCCCCGCCGCCAATCTTGTCGAGGCGTGCGCGGATCTGCCCTCTCTCGCGGTCGACGGCCATCCCCGCCACCGCAGCGGCCCACGCCACGCCCATGAATAGCACCCACAAGAGAGCAGCAGGGCTGGCCAGCTGCTCGGCGACCACGGCGCCGCCAGCGGCTGGCCCTGCGTCAACTAGCAGAGTGGTCGCCGTCGCGAGCACAAGCGTGCCAACCTGTTGCGACTTGGTGTACGACTGCATGCCCAGTGCGCTCATGAGCAGCAGCGTCCACAGCTGCATGCTTCCCATGTAAACGGGCAGCGTGATGGACACTGGGCCATACCAGGACGCAGCCGTCGAGCTGCCGCCGGCACCGATCTGTCCGATGGCATACAGAGCTAGGAAGCAGCCCTGCGTCGAGGCGGAGAAGGCATCGCCGTTTCGAGCCGTTCGGACGAGGTGCGCGGGGACGCGATCGACAGGAGGCTCAGCACGTAGCAGAGGGAGCCAAAGAGGGAGAGCGAGACGGCAAGCGTCAGCGACGTGTGGCCCCATTCCATGAGCGTGAGACCGCTAGCGTTCCGGCGGAGGCTGCCTGCTACGGTGCGCAGCTTGCAGGCACTTCACGTTGGGCACTGCGTGGCTGCCTGGCTGGAGAGAACTGGGCAGCTCCTGGCGAAAACGGCCGTGTGAGCGCGAAAAACTATTTTTTCGCCCGAGCTGCCGCACCATCCGGAGCTTGTAGCCCTTGTTTGTGCCCTTGGCACCGTGGAGTGCTGGGGGGGGCGACAGGGAGGATGTGGCCCTGAGTTATGTGTACGCCGACTCAGGGTGTGTGTGTGGCAGCCAGCTGGCTGTGTGTCTTTTGTGAGCCTGCTTGTGTCTGTGTGTCGCTCGTGCGTGTCGTCATCATCTGTCCAGCGTCCACCCATACCGCGTTGGTGTCCAGTCCGAGCCTGGCTGTTCTTCACCTTTCTACCTACCTACCTAGAGCTGTGCGGCCGATCGCGTAGAAGCCCCTCAGATGAGTGGTCAGATGAAGAGAGAGAGAGATTTTTAGCAATACCAAACAACTCTAACACTCACACGTCATTTGGGGCCTGGAGCCCTGTTCACGCGCGCTAGTGCCCGGGAGCGAGGAATCCGGAGGGGAGCACAAATAGGAGGCCCAGGGCCCAGCCAGCCTTGAGGCTGCCCAGCCTTGCCCTCGCTCGTGCCGCCTATAGTGCGCGTATCCTATGTGAGAGAGATCCCCTGTGCCCTGTTCACAGCCCTCTCCGCGCGGCGCCCCCCCTCCCTCTCTCTTTTGCAAAATCCTGCAAAAGGTGGGGACGTGTCTGTCCTCGACCCAGCCCTAACTGGCGCGCATCTGCCATCTCTCTGCCGGGTCGCCGTTAATCTCTCTGCGACTCTGGCACTCTGCCGCATGCATCCCAGTCGCCACAGCAACCGCCGGCGGACCTGCCACCACCAATTAGCTTGCACCGCCACTCCGCAATCGCGGCGACGGACCAACCTGCGTGAACCTCCCTCGCAGCCATGCTCCGCCCAGCGCTGCTTAGTGCTTTCCGGTTTAATTTTCGGGTTTGCATAAAACACCCGTCCCCGCGGCTAGGGTGCTGGATGAGGACGGGTACGATGCGCTAGCCCCCGCAGTCGGGGGGGTGTTGCCGGCGCTGGTAGATGACCTCTCTCGGAGAAGAGCCGGAGGGACCTTGGCGCCGGGGTCACGAGGAACTTGCAAGTCGTGGCCGAGGCGGCGACGGGAGCGGTGCAGAGGTGGATCCAGCTCAATGATGAGGCTACGGCGCGCATAACGAAGAGAGAGGAACACATCGAGTGGCTGAGGAAGCTCTTCGCTGGGTGGAAGGAGGCCCGGCCGGCCTCGAGGGAGTCACGGAGGAGGAGGGATAACGGAGGTAACGTGCGGACAGGCCAGCAGCCAGTGGGACGAACGAGGGCCGCGACGGCGGCTCAAGCGGCAGGGAGCGGAGACAGTGGGCAGCGAGCGAAGTGGGTGAGACTGATGATGCTCCTTCGACTTAGGGAGCGGTTTAGCTGCTGGGCGGGCTTCAGGGTGGTGCTCGCGAGAAAAGGAATCGACGCGATGTACAAAGCATACAACAAGAGGAGAAAGAAGGGGAGAGAGACCGGCGATGACGAAACAGAAGGCAAGCTAGCGCTGGCGAGAGCAGGGCAGACCCGGGAACGGGGGAGTCGGAGCAGACGGCATCGGCCGCCGAGGGAACGTTGTGGGAAGAGGCACGAGGAGGGCGGCGACCTCAACCGACTATGGAGGACCCGTCGCCAGACGACGCAGGGCAGACGACGGGGAGGCGGAGCAGACGCGCAGGGCGAGACGAGGGAGGGAGCAGGACTTTGCGGAGATCAGCAGGAGGATGTACGAAGAGATTAAGAGTAGCAGGGACCCGAGGGACCCGCATGTGGAAGACGGCTAGTGCTAGTCCCCCGTCGGGAGGACGACCCCGGCGGGAGGAACCGGCAGAGGATGCAGTGACGTGACACACACACACACACACACACACACACACACACACACACACACACACACACACACACACACACACACACACACACACACACACACACACACACACACACACACACACACACACACACACACACACACGCACACACACACACACACACACACACACACGACACACACACACACACACACACACACACCGCTCACCCACGCGCACCGGGCCTTGCACTTTAAATGCCGTGGGGCTCCTGTCGTTAGACGTGGAGACGCGAGGGTCGCCCCCCCTTGCCCCACCACCTCGTGTGTGTGGAGAAGTCTACCTTACCTTACCTTACCTAGTCGCCCTCTACGCCGTACCCCATTACCCCCTACGCCGACCACACCCACAAAGAACCCTGCACTGTGCACGAAGATCGCACGGACGGGAACCTGTTCCTTTTTACCCATCTCGCAGTAGAGCGTAGAGGTGTTCGTTTTTCAGAGTATTTATTACCCTTACCCCACGGCTCTAAAAAGTACCCACAGCGCACAGGCCAGAGGGTGTGTATACGGCTCTACGTGTAGTGGGTACAATGATGTAGTAGGTGTCCGGCGCTGTGGAGATGCGAGGGTTGCCACCCCTGCATGCCCCACCACGTTGTGTGTGTGGAGAATTTACATTACCCTTGTGGCAGTGATGCACAGACCACCTAGCAGACCACCCGAGACGTACCCGAGTACGTACCGCTCTTCTACCTCATGGCAGTCATGCACGGAACGAGTTCACCCTTTGCCGCACTAGCTGCCACGCGGCCGCCTCCCACGCCTGGAGCCCAGCGAGAGAACGGGGCAGCGGCGCCAGAAGCATGGTAGGGACGACGCACGCAACGGCCACCATGACTGCAAGCAAGCGCCATGCTCCGCGCCTCCGCGTCCCCGTCAAATCGATGTAGCTTCTTGCGGCGTACAGCACGCACCGTGCCGTCACGGCGCGCACTAGCGTCGGACAGAAGCGTGAATCGGCCAAGTTGGCGGCGGCACATTCGGTGCAGTCTTTTGGAGCGGTCGTCCCTGCGTACACCTTCGCCAGCACCTGATTCGTCGAAACGATCGTCTCTGCGGCTCGGGCGGCTTGGTGCAGCGCGATCTTTCGGAGCCCTCGCGGCGTGCTTGCGCTGATAGCGGCCGTGGGAGGGCTGAGCGACGCGAGCAGACTACAGAGCGCGATGAACATCAACGCGTCGGTGAATTTCTTTTGCACTCTGACTCCCGCGGACGGGACGAAACGAACTTCCCAATCCTCTTCCTTTTTAAGTTCACACCCCAAATGACGGCGCTTCAGTCTGCCCCCTTGCGCGATCAGGTCCCCCCGCCGCCGCATTGTAGATCGTGCTCGCTTCACCGCGCCCCAAGAAACTCCCTGGCGCCTCTCTGCGTGGACACGCCGCCCCTCGATCCCCGCCGGCAGGTTCTTGCGCGTGTGTTCGAGAATGCCGTTCGGACTTCAGAGCAATTCCTTCTCGAGCGGGCACGGCACCGAGGCCAACGGCCACATCTCCACGGCGATGGGGATGGCGACCGTCGCGGGCGGCGACGTCTCGACGTCGATGGGCGTCGGCACCTACGCGGCCTCGTATGGCGAGGTGGCGATCGGGATGTACAACGAGGCGCCCGCCGCCGCCTCAACGCACGGGATCGCAAGCGCGGATGCGGTGCTGCGCGTCGGCACCGGAAGCTCGGCAAAGGCTCGCCGCGACTCGCTGCGCGTCATGAAGTCGGGCGCTGTCGTGGTGTTGGCGGCGGACGGCACCACGTTCGACGTCGCGACCGAGCTGGCTAAGATCAGCGCCGGAGCCGCACCATCGGTGAGCGCACGCCCTGCTCACACGATGACCACACGTCGCGTCTGCCTTCCCCCAACCGTCCTCCCCCACCCACAGACGCCCAAGGCCGACCGCGTCGCGGCACTCGAGGCAGAGGTGGCCCAGCTCAAGGAGATTGTCGCGAAGCTCGTCCAGCTTGCGGGAGTCACCGACAACGGCGCAGGCCGCTCGAGCGAGGTCGAGCTCTCCAACGCGTAAAGCCCCTCCCCCGCCCAACTCCCCCGCGGGGGGTGGAGCAGGGTGCCGCTCCCCATTCCCCGGGGATGTCTCGTCGCTCGAGTCAATTTTGAGGACCCCGCGAGCGGCGAGAGGGCGCGAGCGAGGGGGGGCTGAGACGGGCGCGCCGCCGCACGCCGCCGTCGCCGCCCGGGGTAGGGCCATGTGAGTAGAGCGATGGGCCTCTCGCTGTATATTTTATGGCGACACTCCGGTGTGTACTCTCTCCGGTGTGTTGTCGTGTACATTTCATACACTCCCCACGATCTTCTCTCAAGGCTCATGAGTCATGTAGAGATGTACGGCTCAGCAGCTGCCAGCTCAGTGCAGGCGTGGGAAGCGGAAGCGCGCAGCGCAGTTCGCGGCGACCTCCTCCTCTTACCTCTACGGCGAGCTCCTCTACTATGGACGCCCATGATGGCGAGGGCCCCGACGAGGAGGTGGCGAGGTGGCGGTGCGAGATGGCAGCGGCTGCCATCACCGGCTCACCGACACCGTTGCGACGAGCATAGCCGGAACGCATAGATTGCGCAAAAGGCTGTGCGCAGGCCAGCGCGGTGGCGTCCACCAATGCCAGCACTGGCAGCCTCAATTCGCAGATTGCCATGGACCAGGCACGCCGGGCAGCAGAGGCGTGTAGAAGTCAGAGACACGCCCGGCTCTCCGCCGCTAGCTGTCTTGTGAGGACCGAAGTCTCTCCCTCCTCCGTTCCAGGTCCTGCTCCAGCGCCGCACCTGTCGGCACCTTTGACGCCCTCTGTGCTGCACGAATGGCCTCATACCGCTCGATCGCGGCTTGCTTACTCGCTGCTCTCTCCTCGGCGCTTGAAGAGGGCTCGCTCTGTTGGCGGTTCTGAAGCCCGGAGATGTAGCCTGCCGAGCCTGCCAGAACGGTTAGCGCCCCAAGATTGAGCAAGTATCTGGCCGCCGAGCCCGCCATCACTCTCCTGTTCGCGGCGAGCCAAAGCCGATGGGAAAGTCCCCACGTCCCCCCACACGTGGCAACCAAGGCTGGCCGCTGCGTTGCGTTTTTTCTCACACCACGTGCCTCTGGACCTCCGTTCACGTGCACGAGCTTCTTGAGCCACCCACCCACCCACCCACCTCACGGCCCGGCTGAGGCTTAGAACCACCCACCCACCCCACCCACCTCACGGCCCGGCTGAGGCGTGGCACCACCCACCCACCTCACGGCCCGGATGAGGCGAGGAACCACCCACCCACCCTACGGCCTGGCTGATTTAGGAACTCCCACCACCTACGACAGGAAGAAAAACACCGCCCGCCGTAACGCGCGAACACAGTTTCGCGCCCGAGTCGTCGCTCTCCTCGCCACCGCGTGCTATGTCCAAGCGCACGAGCGAGGAGTACCCCATGGGCAAGCAGGAGCTCGACATCTTCTTCCGCGATGCCGGCGCAACTGCGCCCAACCCGTTCAGTGCGGAGCAGGTCTTCAGCGCGGTCGCCAACGATGCCGCTTGGGAGCGCATTGTGCGCGAGCTGGCCTTCATCGTCAGCGACGTGGCGATCGCGCAGGTACGGCGCGTGCTCTCGGGAATGGGCTCCACCAAGAAGAAGAGGCTGGATCCGAAGCTGGTCGCGGAGTCGAGGGCGCACGAGGAGGCGTGCAGGAACGCTGGAGTCTCGGCGCCCTTCCTGCGCGATGGGCGCCCGGTCGACTCGTCCGGCAAGGAGGTGACGCCCTTCAGCATGGACATGCTCAAGGTGGTGCACTATGTCAAGCCCACGCCCACCGGCAAGGTCTCCAACGGCAGGGGCAAGGGCAAGGGCGGCAAGGTCAAGCCCCAGGAGCTGCTCGACGCCGAGGCGGACAAGGCCAATACGAGGGTGCTCCGCGTGTTCAAGCCCGACTCCAGGCTGGGATGGGCCTTCCGATCGGACATTGAGTGGGCGTACGCCAACCCGACCGCCATCGCGCGCTTCCTCGGCGACCAGAAGCGGGACGAGAGCGGCAAGGTGGTGCTGCCATTCACGCTCGCCGAGGAAGCGCCCTGCCCATTCACGCTCGTGCCGGCCGTGGAGGAGGAGGGAACCGGCAAGGTGCTGCTACGCGAGTCGCTGCGCTTCGAGATCTCCAACGAGCGCAAGGACGAGCTCAAGACGCTGATGCGGCACAGCGGGTGCAGGAGCGGCGTGCGGGCGACGCCGATTGATTTCGACGCAACGCGCAAGGCAGCCGCCGTCCCTCTGCGCTCCACCCGCATGCACATGCACATATGCCACGCTCACCGCACAGCCCGCCAACTCAGGCGGGCGAGATTGGCTTGCTGGGCACGGTGGTAAACGTGCTGAAGATGCACCTCAAGGACCTGGAGAACCTCGAGAAGGTGGCGGCCGCGAAGGAGGAGCTCGCGTCGTACGGCACGGTGGGAGAGGTGGTCGAGCAGTGCCAGAAGGAGCGGCAGGTGATTGGCGAGAGGTACGCCGTGAGGGAGGGGGAGCTCGCGACCGCGATTGCCGCCAAGACGGCGGAGGCTCAGGCGGCCATGCACGCGGGCAACTTTGCCATCCTCGGCCGGCTCGCGCAGGAGGGTTCCGAGCTCGCCACGGAGCAGGAGGGGCTGCCCGCCAAGATGAAGCAGGAGCTCGACGCATGCTGTGCGCGCTTCAAGAGCCTGGCGTCGAAGGTCGCGCACAAGGTCACCCTCAAGGCGGAGGATGCGAAGGGGGGCGCGGCCCGCAGCCGCAAAGGCACCCTCGCGACGGCGATGGCCAAGAACTTCGCGCCTCGCATGACCACCTCGCCGCCGCCGCGCGCGATCAGCGTGGACGAGGGGGTGGAGCCGGCGGAGGGGCAGGAGGCGGAGCCGGAGGCGGAGCGCTCGGCAGAGGAGGCGCGGGGGGCGCAGCCGCAGCCGCAGCCGCAGGCGGACGCGTCGATGCCCGAGTCGGAGGAGTCGGCCGCCGGGCCGGACAAGGCGGCGCCCGAGAGTGAGACGCAGGCGCCACCGGAGACGGCGGAGCAGATGGCGGAGGAGGTGGCGGAGGAGGGGTCGCCAGTGGTGGAGGAGGTGACAGAGGAGGCGGAGGCGGAGGCGGAGGCAGCGGCACCAGTGGCCGAGGGGGGAGCGGCGCCGCTGATGACGGCGCCGACCCCGGCGGAGGACCAGGCAAAGGGGCCTGAGACGGAGGGGGGGGCCACTAGCGTCGCTCGTACGCCAGGCGCACTGCTCGCCGCCGGACTGGCCGCTCTGGTCTGACTTGGCCCGTGACGCGCCAGCCCGAGAGATCGAGGATCCTCACCTCAGCGCGTGCGCAGACCGGCTGGAGAGCGCGATCTGCCGGCCGGCAGCGAGACCTGCGGACCTGGCAAGACTGCACAATGAGCTCGCTGACGCTCGGCGTGATCCGGGGACACGTTGACACACGCCGGTGTGCAGCACTCATTTGTTTGTCTTTTGTGGTCTGCACAGAATATGCTATTGTTCCTTCACTGTTTGCAGAGCCGCTAGTGGCGGCGTGCACACACCTCACCGCACAAAAGAAAAACACAAGGGCGCACGCACATCAGTCCCAGATCACAGCGGCGTGGGCCGCAAGCTAGCGTCGCGAGCGGCGGTATTTCTTCAAACGCACTTGATAGCCGAATAGCAACGGATTGGGCGGGCGGGGAGAGGGGGGGGGTTGGGCCTTCACTTGAGAGCGAGACGGACCTCGACGAGGTGCGTGTGGTTGACGTTGTCCGTCGACTTTCCCTTCCCGTTCTTCCGGCTGGGCAGCTTCCGGTGCACATACGCGTCCACCGCCTTGTCGATGCTGCGCGTCTGCTGCACCGCTTCGAGCTTGGCGACAGCGCTGTCGGCGCGCGCGAGCGCGGCGAGGTGCGCGAGGTCGTGCTTGATCGTCTTGCGCTCCGCGAGAAACTCGCGCTCTAGCGTGCACCACAGCTCCTCCGGCAGCTTGCCCTCGCACTCCATATAGATCTCCTTGAGCGAGCGCGTGGTGCCGCGGCCGCCGGGGAGAGGGAAGCCGTGCTTCCACCTGTGGCATAGCGGCTATGGATAAAGGAGAGAGCGTATGGAAGGAGAGAGCGAGACAGGCCGGGGTGGGGGGGGGGCGGGGGTGCTCACGCTCTGTCGCAGATGCGTCGCGGGTTGAAGGCGTCAGGCTCCACCACGGACTTGGGCGCCACCACCGGCGCCGCGCCGTCGGACGGGACGGTCACCTCGTTATACGTCTCGCGCAGGTCGAACCGCTCGGCGGGGCGGGCGTACGAGCCGGACCGCTCCTCCGAGGGCACAATCGACGGAGGCACACCGCCCGGCCAGAGGTTGAGGAGCATGCGCATGCCCGGCGGCCCGCGCCACGCCTCGTGCGCCCAGCAGCCCTCGCGCTTGCGCCAGATGCAGCTGCCAGAGTCGTGCGAGTAGAGCACGTGGCCGTCGGTGTTGAGGCCCATCTGGTAGAGGAACGTCTTGCGGTAGAGGTCGGAGATGCCAGGCCACTGCTGCTCGTGCTTCGACGCGTAGGCGGCCTTGTCCGAGGGCGACAAGCCGAGGAAGGTCTTGATGTCAATCGCGTCCCAGGGGAAGAGAGTCGGATGCTCGGACGCCACCTCGACGTGCACGACGCCACCGCCGCCGTTGAAGGTGCAGCCGTCAATCCGACTGCACGTGGCACTCAGCGCCTCCTGGGCGGCCCCCATGGGGTCCTCGCTCTCGGCCTTGAAGCGCACCATCGACCCGCGCAGCCTCCTCGCCTCGGCGCCATTCACCTTCTCCGCCGGCACCTCGTACGAGCACTTGCCTGCCGGCGAGACGGCGGCGCACACGTCGAGGTTGCGAATGAAGAAGAAGAGGCCGAGGCAGAAGCCAAAGTCCTTGTCGGCCGGCCCCTTTGAGTTGTCGAGGATGAAGAGCATGAAGGGCACAAACTTGCCGTCGGGCCCGAGGCAGAACTCGGCAAACAGGGTGCAAAACTTGTCCACCGCCCCCTGATTGCGCGCGCTAGTCTCGGGCTCGCAGTCCTCGGGGTCGAGGTCCTTGCCGGCCGCGACGTAGCCAAAAGCGGCCGCACAGCCCCCGCGCTCGCCAAAGTTGTCTTCCGTCCAGCCGATGGCGGTCTTCATCTTCTCGATGAACGCGCCCAGCCCAACGCGCGCCGCGATCTCCAACGAGAGGCTCTTGCACGGCAGCAGCCAGATGGAGAAGAGGGCGATGGAGCACAGCGTGTCGTAGCTCGCCGACTTGTCCGTGACGGCCCAGCGCACACGCTCCGACATGACCTGGATGTCGTGGCCCTTCTGCTTGTCGCAGTTCGCCTTGTACAGCGCCTTCTGGTCGATCGAGAGGACGAGCGCCCACGCGGAGAAGAGCATGAAAAACCACCAGTAGAGGAGCACGCGCGCGCGGCAGTAGTGCTGCTGCAGCACCGGCGCCATCTCGGCCACATTCTTGGCGAACTTGATGCCCGCCGCGGCAAAGGCGCCGTACGTGGTCGACCGCGAGGGCGCGGCGCCAAAGCGGGCGATGCACGCCTGGCGGACGGCGATGTGGATGCGATCTACCTTGCCGCCGGCGACGCCGAAGGCCGCCGCCGCCTTATGCAGGATGTCGGCGTCCTCCGGCGTGGCGCCCGTCGCTCCCTTGCTCGACGCCTCGCCCATCCCGCGCACGACATCCTTGATGATGGTGAGGAACTCCTCGTCCGTCTTCCAGCCGTTCTCCTTGCGCCCGCGCCGCGCCACCTCGAGCAGCATCCGCTCCTTGCGCGCCACACGCTGCATCTCGTAGTTGACCGCAAGCCTCAGGCTCTTGACCTGCAGACCGGTGCGCTTGATGGTCTTGCCCTGCACCTTGAGGTAGGCCGCCTCGCGCGTGGCGCGCAGCCCCTGCACGGTGCTGTCGTACCGGCTGATGAGGTTCTTCGCGCGCCCCCTGCCCATGAGCTTCTCGCGAGTCTCGCGCGGCGCGAACTTGGCGATGAGGTAGTCGAGCATCGCGCGCTCGCCACCGGTGCCGGCGCGCATCGCCGTCGCGAGGTTGGACACGTCGTCCTGCGTCAGCTCGATGCCCATGCGCTGTCGCAGCGCGAGGAGCTCATAGAAGGTGCCCACCTGCGCTGAGACGTCGGCGTCGTTGGCGCCCGCCATGTTTGGCAGCAGCGCGACGCGCCACGAGCCAGCGCTCTGGACGGGGAGGCTGATCACGTTGAGACGCTCGCGGATGAAGTCATAGACCCTAACCCAGGTGCCGTGGTGGGCCCGCAGAGACGCCAGGAGAGCGGCCCGACCCTCATCTGCGACGGAAAAGTTGTAGATCTGGAAAAACTCGGGCACGTACACGCCCTCACCAAACTTGCTCCGCAACGAGAGCAGCACCAGCTGCTTCCATTTGCAGAACTCGAGAGCCACGTCCGAGAGCAAGGCGCCGTGTTGCATCTGCACGAACGAGCCCGCAAACGCGAGCCCCGTGATGTCTGCCGGGTGCTGTCCAGCGCTTCGGGCGTAGTTGCCCTGCGTGAACATCCCATCATGGAAGCACCTTCGAAGCGTGACGGCCTCCTCGTCGTCGAGCTCGGCGGAGACGAGGGTCGCCTCGCGCTTGAACCACTCGAGCTGGTGTGGGAGCGGTGTAGCACTCGTCGAGCGTAACAGCTGTCCGCCCTTGGACGACTTGTTGAGCGCACCGTGAGGCACACGGCAGCCGTCGGGGAGCGCGATCTCGGTCAGCTTGTTCCGTGGGCACGGTGCGAGGAACGACATGGTGTGGCAACGACGGAGCTGTGCCTCGAAGCGCGCGCCAAGGGAGAGAGAAACGACAAATCACCCACCCACCCACCCACCCACCCACCCACCCACCCACCCACCCACCACCCACCCACCCACCACCCACCATCCGGGGCCTACGAAGCGTTTACCCACCCACCCACTTTTTCAAGAACGGCGGTCCAGAGGCACGTGGTGTGAGAAAAAACGCAACGCTGGCGGGCGGCCTGGCGGGAAAAAAATCGATTGCGGCAAAGAGAGAGAGAGAGAGCGCCTGTTCACGGCATGGAGGGTGAGCCACACCGAACGTACCGAGCGAAGAGCCGAGCGGAAGGAGGACGGGGAAGATGACCCCGAGGAGGACGAACCAGTGGAAATCCAGTTGTCAGATGTCACGATGCATCCGAAGGGTACCCCAGCTCCGGCATCATCCGTAGAGGCACGAGTGTTCGAAGAGAGAGTGGACCTGAGTAACAACATGACCTGTAGGCAAATGATCGGTGTGGGAGTCAGAAATATGGTCCTTGCGCGAGGGGAGCTCGATAGACTCGAGGGGCCAGGATACGCCGCGAGGAGGACGGAGTTGCGCCGAAAGGCGAAAGAAGCCGCGAGAACAAGGGACCGGCAGGCGGCGGCGGCACAGGACGAGGCAGAAGAGAACGACGCGACAGAGGAGGAAATGACAAGGGAGAGAACGACGAGAGTGGGACGACCGCGAGGTGGCATGAAGGTTGCAGCGAGAAGCGGCGAGAGACTGCGAAGAGAGATAGGAAGAGGCAGACTCCCTAGGGTGGGCGACGGCTAGCGCACCACACACCTCTCCTTAAAATCCCTGTGTGGTGGCGGCGTGCCGTCCTCCCATCCCTCTCTTGGGTTGTCTGTTTTCTTTCTTTCTTTCTTTCAGAGGGGTGATAGCAGTGGGCGTCAGAAGACTCGTCCTTGCTCGAGGAGAGCTCGATAGACTCGAGGGGCCAGGATATGCAGCAAGGAGGGCGGAGCTGCGCCGAAAGGCGAAAGAAGCCGAGAGAACAAGGGAACGACAGGCGGCGGCGGCGGCGCAGAACGAGGCAGAAGAGAGCGACGCGACAGAGGAAGAAGCGACAAGGGAGAGCACGACGAGAAGGGGGCGACCGCGAGGTGGCATGAAGGTTGCAGCGAGAATCGGAGAGAGACTGCGAAGAGAGATAGGAAGAGGCGGACGCCCAAGGGTGGGCGAAGGCTAGCGCACCACACACCTCTCCTTAAAATCCCTGTGCCGGTGGCGGCGTGCCGTCCTCCCATCCCTCCCTTGGGTTGTCTGTTTTCTTTCTTTCTTTTCTTTACGCCCTGCTGAGGATAGGCCCTGTGCCTCTGTGTTCGTGCGTCGCCCATCTCTCCTGGAACTCTATTTATTCATTAATTACCCGTCCCGTCCCTAGGGAAAAAAGAGGCGGGCGCATTGTTTGGGCTTCCTAGGCCGATGGCCGTGGGCGCATTGTTTGGGCTTCCTAGGCCGATGGCCGTGTGTGCTGCCGTTGATCGCCGAGTGGCCTCTAGCGCCGCCGGAGTGTGCCTCACACGCACCGCCACCGGTGCCGAACCCAGCCGCACGTGAGTGAGCGAGAGCAGAGCGAGAGGCGAAGCAGACAGAGAGGCCGGGCGGTGCACTGGCGGGTGGAACTCTCGCGGGCCGACCCTCTCACACAGACAGACTCGCAGACCAGAGACACACGGGAAGGCAGCAAAATGGCGCACACTGACAGAGAGAGAGAGAGAGAGAGGGAGGGAGAGAGGGAGCGGGAGGGAGAGAGGGAGAGAGGGAGAGAGGGAGGGAGACAGAGAGAGAGATGAACGTGAGAGAGATCCCACCACAGTCCACACACACACGACGGTACAAATACGGGCAAGGCATTTCTAGGCCTCCGTCGGTTTATGAAAATTCGGTTTTGTGTGGGCTTGTGTGGTGCTCTGCTAGGGAGGTCAAATGGATCGACGGGTGCGTCGTCTCGGCATGAGCAGCATTCGCCTGCGCAGTGGTTGGGAGGGGGGGGGGGGGGAGTCTCAGCAGGGGGCAGCAGGGACGGGCATTGGTAGGGAGACAGACCGAAGAGGACAGAGCCGAGTCACTCGAGTATGCGGCCACACAGAGGAGCGAGACACGAGACGCCGCCAGCCGGAGCCGAGCCACAGCCGAGCCGCGAGGGAGTTGGTGCACTGGAGCCGCGAGCGAGTTGGTTCACCGCGGGCGGCTGCCGAACTCCACGTAGCGTCATCACTCCCAGGGAGCGGACACACCGAGACGGCGGCACACCCGCACAGGTGCCACACCCATCTGCCATTAAACAGTCGCTCTCCACGTACGCCGGCACGCCTCGCACATGCACATTCATTCTTGGTCCGGGAAGGGGTTCACGGCCGGCAGCTACTGCCCACACAAGGGAGTTCGCGGCGGGTCCATGTCCGCCCCTCCCGCCCTGACCGTGTTGAAAGTGGCACTGCTCAGGTCAGCTTCTGATTGGTCCGACTGGCTCCATCCTGACCTCAACGCCGTGACGAACTCACAAGCGATCCCACTGGGAGCTCGCCCGTCACGCAGCCACTGCGGCGCAGAGACGAGGTGTGCTCTACCAATTGGTTGTGGACGGATGGATGTTGCGCATATTCAGTACCAGCGGCGAGAGGCCGAAGCGAGACTGTCGCCGAAGTGCGACCGAGGGACGTTTGCGGACGGTCGAACTTCTTTTCTACCCCGGACTACCTGGCGCTCGAACTTCTTTTTCGCACAACACTAGGGACTTTGATGTACTCATTCCTGTGTTCTGCCGCAGGGATCCCTAGACGGCTCGGAGCTCTAACCCACCAGTCTTCCCGGTTCTTTTCGAGCACCATGTTCGCGGTTCTGGCGCTGCTGTCGCTCGCTGGCGTGCTCGCCGCCGGCCTGGCCCTTGCGTCCGCGCGGCGTTCGCCCGCCCGCGCTTCGCGTCGCACGCAGTCCCTGCTGCCGCTCCTCCACCCGTCGGACGCGCCGCTGGGCTCGCCTCCGCTGGACTCGCCGCCGCCGTCGCCAACTGGCTTCGGCCCGCTCGGCTCCTCATCCGCGCTCTCAGATGACTTGCGCTGGCGGATTGTGTACAAGCGCCTCGTCTTTGACATGACCTTCGCCGAGATCGCGGACGACCTCCTCGTCTCAGAGAGTTCGGCGTGCGAGATCTGGAGACGCTTCGAGACGCCGCCGCACGACATCTCTTCGCACCAGGGCGAGCGGCTGAGCCCGGCAATCGTGCCGCCCGAGTTGCATCCGCAACTTCTGGACTGCCTGACCCAGTGCAACATGGAGGACAGCCTGAGCGACATCTGCAGTGCCTTCTACAACGTGACCGGCATCCGCATGAGCATCCCGACGATGTGCCAGACGCTGAAGCGGATGGGCATGACGCGCAAGCGGGCGCGCTATCCCTCACCTCCTCACCAGAGAGTGCACCTGGCCCTTTCCCCACACCCCCTCCCCTCCTCCCTGCCCACAGCTCTCCCTGCTGGTCGAGGCGTACGACGCGCGAAAGGCGCAAGACTTTGTGACCCACATTCTCAACAACTACAACCTCGAGCAGCTCATCTGGATCGACGAGTCGGCTGTGGACAAGCGGCTGCTCAACAAGTGCCCGAGCGGGAGCACAGCTCAGTCACCAACTTTCAACTCTCCTCCCGGACCCCACGTTTCTCCAACGTAGGCGCTACGGCTATGCGCTGCGCGGCCTGCGGGCCGACTCGAGCCGAGGCATCCTCGCGCGGGGCAAGCGCCACTCGATGCTGGGCTTCTTCGACGTCAACGTGGGCCACGTGGGCCACGTCACGGTCGAGGGGGGCTTTGACTCGGAGGCGTTTGCATCCGCGTGCACCGACCACTTGGTGAGGCTCGCCCCTCTAGATTTTTAAGACGGGTTCGCCCCACACGCCAGCCCTCAACCAACCAAGGCACCCTCCACCCGCCTGCAGATGCCGGTGATGAGCAAGTTCACGCAGTGCTTTGGCATGGAGCAGCGATCGGTCGTCATCATGGACAACTGCGGCATCCACCGAAACCAGCAGCTTCTGAACCTCTTCCACTCTCGCGGCTTCGTGGTCGAGTTCTTGCCCCCCTACAGCCCCAACGTCGCACCCCATGAGAAGTGCATCCGGCAGGTGAAGGACTCAGTGCGCGACTTTGAGAAGCAGCTGCGCGACGTCGACGCCCCGACGCTGATCGACTTTGGATGCTCGACCGTCACCGCCGAGGTCATGCGCTCGGCGCTGCGTGAGTGTGGCTATGTTTAAAAATCTTGTTTTTTGCCTTCTAAATAGCTGCTGGCCCTGCTCTCCGCGCGCGCCCGAACCTGCGAGTTTGCTATTTCCGTCCGTGGAGATGCGAGGTCCGCCCAATATGCCCTCCACCACCGATACGTATGATCTTACGTCTGGGGGGGCGACCCCCCCATCTTTGTTTACCGATGCGTCCTAGAATGCAAAAACGCATTCTAGGACGCACTTTTCATCTCAAAGATACCATGTGTCTCGGGTACACAGGGCATTCTAGGATGCGATGGCTGTCCTGGAGATAGCCGCGCCGTGTCTTTTGTTACGCGTTCCATCTTAGACGCCACAAGCATCTATAGATGCACAGCTGTTCTGAGATGGCACTTGCATACTAGATCACATTTTACTATACTTGGACAGGGAAGCGTCTCAGGAGACACCGTGTGTCGGGTGCACCGGGCACCGAGGGGGGAGCAGGGAGCCAGGGAGCACGAAAAGGCGGTGTGATCTCTCGGCACCCCCTGGGGGCCCTGCCTTGAGTGCTCGTGTGAGGTCTCTCCTCGCGGCCTGCCCCTCCTGGAGAACCAGGTTCTCAGCACCGCGCATGCATCTGCTCGCGCCACGAGCTCTGGGCGCAAAGACCAAAGTTGCATGCACTGCTTACGACGATCCGACGGCGACGCCGCCTCCCCCCCCCACCAACCAGTTTGCGCGGCAGGTAGCGGGGCCAGTTCGAGGCTGAGGGCGTGGGCGTGCGCCTAGACACGGAAGACAGCGTACTTCCGAGAGTCGGCCAGCCGCGCGGTTTTTCTTGTTTGACTTGGCGATTTGAGGGACCGGGCATCCCGACTCGCTCCTCGCTCCTCGCTCGGTGAGCTGTCGCCCACCAGCGCGCGGCGACCGCGCGCACACCGTGCCCGCCGGCTCGCCGCCCTCCTCACCACCCGTCGGCGCTGTCCGCAGGCATGTGAGTCAGAACGGCGACCGCGCAGCGCGCACGGGTGTCTTGCTCGCCACCACCCTCTCGCCCCCGCTCCGTGACCGCCGCCGCCCGCGCCACCGCCGCCGCCAACACCGCCTCGCGCCTCGCGCCTCGCTCTCGCCGCCCCCGCCGCCCGCCCTCGACCTCGCGACGGCGTCCTTCTGGGGATCTGCGGGTGGCTTGCCCGCCTCGCCGCCGCCCCCACAGCGTGACCGCTTCCGCCGCCCCCACAGCGTGACCGCTTCCGCTCGATCGGTGAGCCGTCGCCCACCACGCGCGCTCTCACGGCGACCGCGGGCCGCTCATCGCCTCCGCCACGTCGCAGGTGTTTGATCTGGGCAGGAAGCGGCGCTGGTGACGGCAACCGGCAGCCACGTGCACGGAGTGCTAAGCGAGGTGCCTGTGTCCAAGTCTGAGTAGCCCGTGGCCGTGAGTGGCGTCAGGGGCAGTGTTCTGTGACTGTGTCCTGTGCGTGCTGTTCAGTGTGAGTCGGTGCAGCGGTGGGCCTGCTGCCGCTGCCACACGTGAGAGCCGCTGTCCGTGCCCCAGCACGTTGCGCGGAGAGGCTATAGGGCGCCCACCCACGAGTGCTCGGGTGGGCGCGCCGCGGCTGTGCGAGTAGTAGCGCAGCAGCCGCGGCGCACAGCCGGGGGCACGGCCCGCCGCGCAGCGCTCGCCACACCGAGTTTTCGTTTTCTTTTTTGTTTTTATACGTGCGTGTATTTCTTGAGATCCACACACGCTGTTCAAAATATGCGCGCGTCTTCTGAGACACGCGCTGTTCACAGTATGCACGGCGCGTCTTTTGAGACAGCAACGCCAATCGGAGATGCCGCGAGCAATTCGGGATGCGCGGAGCAACTAATATAGACTCGCGCATCTTAGGATGCTCGAGCATACCGAGGACAGCGAGCGTCTAAGTAGGAGGCCTACTAGACGCACTCTAATCCAGAGACGCATTCGGTAAACAAAGATGGGGGGGTCGCCCCCCCAGACGTTACGTATTTGTGAGTGTGTGTGTATCCGCGTACCGCGACGGCTACACGCGGACACGGTGAATGGAGACGTCACAAAACCCTCTGTTTTTAGACATTAGAGAGAGGGTCTTGCCCCCGGGGGACCCACTTGTGTGCCAACTCTCTCAGCACCCTCACTCTCGTTCTTTTACACCCGGCGCTGTGATGTCACTTCTAGCCGGATAGCCCTCCGGGTCATCCTGAGTGACCTTGCAGCCCGACGCCCACGAGGGGCGCTGCTGACGGGGGGAAGGGGAAAGTGTAGGGGTGCGGGGTAGGGCAGGGCGGGGCTGGGCAGGGCGGGGCGGGGCAGGGCGGGCGGGGCGGGGCAGGGCGGCGGGGCGGGGCGGTGCTGGGCAGGGCGGTGCTGGGCGGTGCGGTGCTGGGCAGGGCGGTGCTGAGCAGGGCGGTGCTGGGCAGGGCGGTGCTGGGCGGGGCGGGGCTGGGCAGGACGGTGCTTGGCAAGGCCGTTCCGGATAAGGGCAGGAGGGGGCGGGGCAGGGCCGGGCGAACCTGTCAAGGCCGGCAGGGCGGGGCCG
>NW_005197198.1:314709-354709 GCF_000372725.1 Emiliania huxleyi CCMP1516
ACCGACCTCGCCTGCGTGCGCGCTGCTTGGGTCGACGCGGCCGTCGCAGCGCGTGTTCCACCAGAGCAGTGCGTCGCCGCACCGCGGCTGCACGCTCAGCTTGGCCCTAGGAAAGTGCGTCGCGCCGCCATCCGCTTGCGCGAGCGAGCAAAGGGCTCGTCGCAGAGCAAGGCAAAGTAAAAACCCGCAAGAAAAACAACAACCCGCCTGTTTTGGATGATCCACCGCTTGGTCTCCGCTTGCTGTGTTGGCGGCAGGCCGGGCAGTGTTAGCCTAAGCTTTTGCTGAGTCGGCGGCAGTGCTGCGGGTGTCTCACGCCTAGCTGGCTGATGAGTGCGTTTGCGACGGCTGTCGAGGCCGCGCTTCCCGAGACAGGCGCCGTGCCTGACAGCTTCTTCCTCGGCCTCTCCTGCATCCTCCTCCTCGGCTACACGGTGTTTCGGGTGTTTGGCGCGTTGCGGCTGCCGGGTGCTGTCGGTGTGATGCTCGCGGGCTGCCTCCTCTCCCCTTTCGCTGGGCCGGCGATACATGTCGTGCTACCGTCCATCCAGGCGAGCGCCTAACGAGCGCCTAACCCTTACGGCCACTGCCGCTGCCGCCATCTTCTCACCTCCGCCGCCATCGCGTCTTCAGGAGGTCGCCTTCATCCTCCTCCTCTGCCGCGCCGGCTGCGAGACAAACATGGCCGACCTGAACACGAGCGCTGTCCTCCTGGCGACGCTCCCGCTGCTCGCGGACCTGACTGGCATCGGCCTGTGGGTCCACTTTGCGTGGGGCGCGACGGTGCCGCAGGGCCTGCTCGCCGGCGTGATGCTCGCGCCGCTCGGAGAGGGGCTCGTCCTGCCGCTGATGCACGAGCTGCGCGGCGAGGGCTCTCGGCCCTCAAGGCCTGTCACGGAGCCTCCTCGGAGCCTTCTCGAGCCTTTCCGTAGGCGAGGACCTCGGCCCTCTGCCGCGGCTGATCGCGTGCGTCGCTCCGCTCGAGGGCACGCTCGCGCTCTTCCTGTACGCCTTCCTCGCCACGCTCGGCTCCGGCTTGCCCTCTCCGATGTGGTTCCGGCTCCTCTCCGGGCTCGTGGTCCGGCTCGCCGCTTCGGTCGCCCTCGGCGCCGTTGTCGGCTGGGGCGTGGCTCGCTTCTGCGCGCTCTCCGACCGGCCCGTCCTCGCGGGCCGAAGGGTGTTTGTGGGCGGCGGAGTGGAGATGCTGCTCGTGCTGCTCGGCGCCTCGCTCTTCTCGTACGGCCTGTCGGGCGAGTTTTCGGACGGGGAGCCGCTCGTGCCGAACGTGCTCGACCTGCTCGTCCCCGACGAGTGGAGCATGTCCGACCCCTCGTGCTCGGTAGACGCCCCCCGTGCTCGGCACTGCGGCGGGATGCTGCTGCAGGAGCTCGCCCTGCTCTGCACCGGCTTCTTCGGCGCCCACTTCTCGCCCGCGCTGGCGCGCGAGGCGGAGGCGCTCTGGTCGGGGCTGTGGGTCTTCGGCGCCCTCTTCCTCTTCGCCGCGATCGGAGTCTCGATCGACGACGTGCCCGCCAAGGTGCGCCTGCTGCCGCAGCTGCTTCCCGCCCTCGCCTGCGGGCTGGCCTGCCGGTTCGTCGCCTGCCTCTGCGTCTGCTCCGCCACGGCGCGCTCGCGGCAGAGCGCTTTCCCGCAGCGTGGCGCCTGGCCGGGCCTGCGGCACGTCGCGCTCGAGGCCGCCTTCTGCTTCGCCGCCGGCCTGCCCCGCGCCACGATCCAGGGCGTCCTCGCGAGCCGGCCATACGTCGAGCAGCTCTACCCCGGGGTGGTGGTATGCGGCAGGGAGCTGGCCGCGCGGGGAGGGCTGCTGCAGTCCCTCGCGCAGGCGACCCTCGCCCTGATGGCGCCCTTCGGCCAGCTCGTCCTCATGCTCACCGCGCGGCCGATCCTGCACCGCCTCCGCTACTCACGCGCCGTCCTCGCCACGGAGCGGCAGATCGAGTCGGTCTGCGACTTCGAGCCGCCGCAGATGGCGATCCTCACGTTCCACCAGCAGAGCGAGCGGGGCTCCCGCGGCATCGACGTGCTCGGCGCGCTCCACTACCGCCTCTCGTCGGTCAGAGCCAACACCATCCTCGGCCCCACCGTCGAGGAGGTCAGCGGCAAGGCGGATTCGTCGGCCGCCGCGTCGTCGAGCACCCTCAGGGCCTCGACGGTGCGCTCCTCCACGGTGGGTCCTCCGCGGTTCAGCCAGGCACCCTCGCGCGAGGAGGGGGAGGCTCCCAGCGGCAAGGCGGGGGCAGTGGCGCCGTCCGAGAAGCCGTTGCAAGCGCAGCTGGGCGGGGGCCGCCTCAGGCAGTGCCTCACCGGCCTGGATCAGGTGGTCGCTCTTGTGCGCGCGCGCAATGCGTCGTCGGGCACCGAGATGACGTGAGGGTGAGCGCTCGAGCACCTTCTCGATCTCGACTACGTCGTACGTGTAGACGCGCGCATACGGGCACACCCCGCGCGCATGTGGACACGCCCCGCGCGTCAGCGGGCGTATGTGCACACCGGAACGCTGGGCCGCGTCGGCCGGGGCCGCGCGCCGACGCCGCCGTGTACTTTACTATATTATTTTGTACCTCATGCATGTGAAAATAGACCACACTGGAGCGAGAAACGGCAACCATCTCTCGCGACGTAGACCGTAGGCACCGTACGGTGTGGAGTGTGGTGGGCCGAACTCAAACACGCGCAACACCGACGCTTCCGAACACGATATCAGAGGGCGGAGAGAGACAGAGAGCTCTCACGCGAGAGAAGCACCGCGAAGGAGAGAAAACTAAGACGCAAGTGTACAAGGCGGCGAGGCGGTCCTCACTCAGGAATGCAGCAAAACTTCTTGATCAGGTCTGGGAACGGCGGAGACTTCACGGCCCCTCCCGGCCGTCCCCGGCTCTGCCAGAGCACTTGGACGGCGAGGCTGTTCTTGCCGCCGCTGTGGAGCGCGACCGCATTGGCCGCCTCGTCGAGGTGCGGCTCAAAGTAGTAGGCGTCGTGCTCGTGCGAAAGTGCAAGACGCCACCCTCGCCGGACAGCGGGGCGGTGTCCCCTCCCAGCACCGACGCCGCATCGGCGTCGGCGAGCTGGAGGTGGAAGTAGCTGCGTTGGACGACTCCATCCACCCGTATCCGCACGAGCCGCGCCGGCAGGACCCGAAGCCCGGTCTCCTCGAGCAGCTCCCTCGCCGCTGCGGCAGCAGGCGAGGCATCCGTCGCATCGACGCGGCCGCCGGGAGCTGGTAGTGCGCCGGCTTTCCCTTTTTGGGCTTGCCAGGCGAGCGTAGCAGACGCAATCCGTGCTGAGGGTATTCCGCGAGCACGAAGGCGCGAGGCTGGCCATCGGATGGCATATTGCAATTTGGACTTCCGGACGATTGGGGGTCGGACGCGAAAAGAATTTAAACAGCGGCTCTCTCACACGAAAAGAATTTTACAACAAAACTCCCTCGCACGACACTGGGCACAGGACTGGGCACGGGACTGGCTCGCACTGGCACTAACACAGGTACGCACGAAAAGAAAAACCGCACGTCCGTCTGGTGTAGGTGCGGTAGTGTTTCCCCCCGTATATCAACCTACATCCTAAATAAAACAACAACAACAAGCGACGAACGACGCGTGAGACGTGAGACACCGCAAATCTGCGTCGTCGCACGGTCACCTTTGGCGGGTTCGGCACACGGTTCATCATCCCCCCTAATCTCTCCGCCGGAGGTCCCGCGCATCCCGCACAAGCAAGGACGTACGCCGGCCCATCTTCGGCTGCTCTTCCGGCTCATCTTCGGTGCAACCGCGTCGCTAGATCATCCGGTGCCTTGCCCGCGCCGGTCTGCTGCGAGCAGAAGAAGGTGGGCAGCCAGTCGTACAGGGGGTGGCGCGCGTGGGGCTGGGAGGGGTTGAGGTCGGAGCGCGTCGCGAGGAAAACGTCGATGGACGATGCAGCCGCGGAGGCTCGCCTTGATCTCGTACGACGCCGGTCCAAGCTGATTGGCGACAGGACGGGTCCGCTCAACTACTGGAAGACGCACTTTGCGCGGACGCTCGCCGAGGCGCAATACCATGGTAGGGTCCGCATCATGGTCGTCAACACGGAGTCGCAGCACTCCCTCTCCGACTTCGACAGCGGCACGCACTGGTTCGTGGCTTTGTACGTCGAGCCGGAAAACGAGGACGGCGCCGTATACTAATTTGCGCAGCGCATGCTGCTTGTCCATTGTGTAGTAATGTGCATAGCCCGAGCGCGAATGTCGATATGTGTATATGGTGTTCATACCCTGAGCGCGGAGTGCCAGTTACTCTCGCCTCTCGCCTCGTTGGAAGCTGTGGTGCCGGCGTGCCGCGGTACTTACGTGTCCTGATGTTCAGTAACGACGTGCACCCTCCCTCTGTGTGTGGCGCACAACCTGGTACGTACTTTTCTCTCTCTCCACCTTGTACTCTCTCTCACCTTCCTCGCAATCCTAAACCTGCAATTCGTCCTCACCTTCGCCTCCGTCTCCCCCCGCCTCCACCTCTAGCGCCGCCTCATTGTTGGCAACGCTGACGTCCATGGTGCCGCCATTCCGCCTCAAGCACCACGGGGACCCCGACAGGTGGCAACAAATCACCTTCGCAGCTGTAGCCAAAACACCTCCGTGGGTGCCGCCTTGTGGCTGGGCGCCCATGCCTCGCAGTACATGCCGTAAGCTCACCTTGCGGTGCTGCACCGAAGGGTATAGCGGCACTGCCAGCGTGTCGAAGAGCTTGTACGGCGGCTGCTGCAGCACCTGAGGCGTCTGTTGAAAAAACTGCCGGAATGCGCATCCTCCACGGCAAGGCTCCTGCTCGGCGACTGGTGTGATGGAGATGCCACGGTCCATCGCCTTTTGCACGAGGCGCGCGACTGCACCGCCCTCGTCGAGAAAGGTGCATTCGGTGAGGTAGAGGAGGAACACCACGTTGCTGTGAAGCGGAGGCGCGTTGGCTTCGAGCGCCTCCTCTGCCTCTCGAATCGTTACCCTTTCCGGCGCATCTGGTGCAACCGCAGATGAGCTACGCCCCTCCTCCGCCGCCGCCTTCACCTCCTTTGCCACATCATGCGCGCCCTTGTTTCCGTGGCACACGAGGATGGTGACGACACCAATAAAGCCGTGCGGTTTTATTTCGCCCGGCACCGCGACGCCCGGCGTGAGCTCACTGGTGTGCAGCGCGTAGTACGGGACTTGGCGAAGCATGCGCAGCGCGATCTCCTTGAGCGACTCCACCTGGAAATCGTGCACTCGCACCCACACGATCGGCTTCGCCTCGTCAAATACGCGCGCGAGCACCTCGTCCGGCCCGCTGTAGGAGGGGTAGGCAGGTGGGGAGACCTCGACACAGCTCTCGCGGCACTCGGCCTTCAGCGCCTCTATCGAGGCGCCGCCCTTGGCCACGTCCGCCTCGTGCACGGCGATAAAGGGCCGCTTCGAGGCCAGCGCCGCGTACAACTCGCGACGACAGTTGAAGCTCTTGAAGTGCAGGGCACGGCGTGAAGCCGCCGCCGCAATCCGCGGAGTCGTCGCAGTGTCCACCCGCGGCACACAAGTCGCACGACGTCTGCCCGCGCTCCGCTTGGAACTCGCCAGCAGGGCACCGCGTGCACGCAGCCTGGCCGGTGAGGTTCTGGTACTGCCCTGCGGCGCAGTCGAAGGGCTGGACGGTGCCTTCATTCGGGCAGAAGCTTCCCGCGGGGCAGTCGGTGCAGCCGGTGGCGTTGAGCTGATCGGCGAACGTGCCAGCAGGACACGCGTCGCAGGAGCGGTCCGCGCCGGCTGCGGACTGGCTCGTCCCTGGCGAGCACGGGAAACTGAATGACGTACAAGAGCGCCGCGCCCACCAAGCCCGCGAGGCCGTAGGCCTTCGAGAGCACCGCGGCGAAGCAGGACGTCGCCAGCAACGCGAAGCTCATCATGTCGAGGCGGAAGCCGAGCCAGCGGCCGCCCGCCACAAAGTGGAAGAATGCGCGCGAGTTGGCATCGTGGAGCGTGTGGAAGCGCGCAAGCAGGTCACGCTCAGGTCACGCTCGATGCGGAAGGCGCGGATGGTGGCGAGGCCGCCGAGGCACTCGGAGAGGAGGGCGAACATGGGCGAGCGCGAGACGGCGTCGAGGCGCTTATCTCGCGCGCGCCCAACAGGTAGAAGCGCCGCAACCTGCAGCCGAGTGCAACCGAGTGCAACCAACCACCGCCGAGTGCAGCCGAGTGCGTGCCTCCTCTCGAGTGCGATACGCATTATACACGGGGCTGTGTCCCCGCATCTAGGCCTCGAGGTGCCAGCGAAAGTAGCAGAGGAGGGGCGGCAGCGCGATGAGTGCCCACGGCGCCAGGGCGATGCAGAGCCCGACCGACGCGGTCACCATCAGCACGCACTGCATCGTGTCGTGGAAGGTCTGCGGGAGCATCGAGTCGCAAAACTCGATGTCCTTTGAGAAGCGGTTGAGCAGCCGGCCGCTCGGGTTCGAGTCGTAAAAGACCATCGGCGCGCGAAGGAGGCGTTGTAGCGCGCACCGGTGCAGCTTGTCGGAGGCGGTCACGGCGATGTGGAAGAAGAGCTGCGAGCGGACGACGGCAAAGAGGACGGCGGCGAGCAGCAGGCCCGCGCATAGCCAGCTGTGGCGCGGTGCAGCTTGCTCTTCAGCGGGCAGCGAGCCCCAGTACGGCAGGTAGAGAGCCGGGGTCGTTTTTTTCTTTTTGCCCAGTGTTGTGCGAGGGGTGTTTGTAAAATTCTTTTTGCAATCACAGCTGCGATCTCGTTGGGTCTGCCTCATGGCGGACCGGCAGCAGCAGCCACCCTCCGTGGACCGTCCAACCGCGGCGTACGTGCAATCGCAACGGAACCGCGACCGCAGCCCCGCAGTGTTGAAGCCCATCGCGGCGATGCCAGCGGGCGACGGCGGCGGTGGCGGCTACGGCGGCGGCGGCGGCGAGTCTCTCGCCGCTTCTCGCTGCAATCTTCATGCCACCTCGCGGTCGTCCCACTCTCGTCGTTCTCTCCCTTGTCATTTCCTCCTCTGTCGCGTCGTTCTCTTCTGCCTCGTCCTGTGACGCCGCTGCCTGCCGGTCCCTTGTTCTCGCGGCTTCTTTCGCCTTTCGGCGCAACTCCGTCCTCCTCGCGGCGTATCCTGGCCCCTCGAGTCTATCGAGCTCCCCTCGCGCAAGGACCACATTTCTGACTCCCACTCCGATCATTTGCCTCCAAGTCATGTTGTTGCTAAGTTTGGGCAGAAGTGACCTCGGCAGCCCTGTAAAATTCTTTTCCGTACTGGGCGCTGCCCGACCGCAGCCTCAAGACGTGAAGCGTCTGTGCCACGCGCCGCCACCCCCCCGTCGATGCTGATGGCGCTCACGCCTGGCCGCTGGTGCGACTCGAGGCTGACAGAGGCGCTTGCCTCTGGGGAGCGCTTCCCCGTCTTTTGCTATGGCAGCAATGGCATCGAGCAGATGCGAGACCGCTGCCGCAACGGCGGCCTCACGTCGTGTCGTGCCCGTCTTCCGGACGCATCGCGCGTCTTCGGCGGCTGGAGCGAGCGCTGGGCCGGCGCGGTTGCATCGGTCCAGCCTCTCGCCGGCCACGAGGTTCGAGGAAGCGTGGTCGATCTCGACTCGGCGGAGATTGAGCTGCTCGACTCCTTCGAGGCGACCAACCCGGACGCGCCATACGGCCGCACTGGCGCGGTGTACCACCGCCAGGACGTCGTCGTGCTCGTCCAGCGCGAGGCGGGCGGGCCCGAGGTGGCGGCAGTCGCGCTGGTGTACGTCAAAGTGGACGCGAGCTGGCGCGGCCCGCCGAGCCAGCGCTACGTGGACGCATGCGTGCGCAACGTGCTCCAGTTCTGGGACGGCAGCGAGGTCGAGGTGCGGGACGAGCGGGGCAACCTGCGCGATGGACCAGGCGGCGGCGGCGGCAGCGGCGGCGGCGGCGGCGGCTCCTCCTCCTCCTCCTCCTCGGGCGGCGCCTCCTCTCTGGCGCCGCTCGCCTCGCCTCCGGCTGGCTCCGCTCCTGGCGGCGAGGGCAAGGGCAAGGGCAAGCGGGTCGCTCCGGGCGGCGAAGGCGACGCCGTGACGCACTTTGACGCGGACGCCTCGCAGACTGTCCGCGCGCTTGCCGAGGCGTGGGAACCTTCTGGGAACCTTCTAGGAGCCCTCTAGGAACCTTCTAGGTCCGCACGCTTGTCGAGGCGTTTGGCTTCTCGCTTGAGAAGGCGGCGACGGCGGTGGACTCGATCGGCGACAAGTCGGACCTGAACGCGGCGGTGCAGTGGCTGATTGATCGGGGGGAGGAGGACCACGGTGGCGCCGTCGAGTTCAAGCACTGCCCGCACCTCGACGACCCCTCCCTCCCCCTCATCGACGCGTCGCTCCTCCGGCCAGGCACAGCGCCCCGCCCGAAGCGCCGAGCGGCTCTTGGGGCGGGTGGGGGGGTGGGGGGGGGGGGGGGCACCGCCTCGTCACGCGACCGCCCTGTTGTGCGCAGGCACGCACGCCCCGGCCGCGGGAGCGCAGCCGGTCTGCTCGCACGGGTGCGAGTCGCCAGAGCAGTGGGTCTGCCTCCAGTGTGGCGAGGTCAACTGCGGCCGCTACCTCAACGCGCATAGCCTGGCGCACCACGGGGCGACCGGCCACGCCACCGCAGCCAGCCTCGCGGACCTGTCGGTCCACTGCTATCTCTGCCACGGCTACGTCGAGCACCCGCGGCTCGTGCCGCTGGTGGAGAGGCTGCGCGCCCTCAAGTTTGGCGAGGACGCTTTCGGCGGCTGAACGCCGGCCGGACACTCTCGCGCCGATCCGCTCCCCCGCATCCGCCATCCCCGCGGGTCGCCGCTGTGTCGTGTGTGGGTCGCCGCTGTGTCGTGTGTGTGCGCTGTGTGCCAGCAAGGGGGCCGCGAGTCCACTCTCTGCTCTCTGCCCGTCTCACGCTGGTCTCACGTGTGCACCCCGCCGCCGCGGGTCTGTGATGAAGACTTCTTCGTTTTTCCACACACACAAAACGCGTGCCGGTGGCGGTGCGGCGGCCCGCGGTGGGACTGGAGGGGAGTTGACTAGGTCCAGCCCTGGGTGGCGCAGATCTGACGTTTTGTGACAATCGTCAGATCCGTGTTTTTTTGGTCTTGCGGTACATCTCTCCGCTCGCCACCTCACGCTCCGCCGTCCGGCCATGGATGGTCCGATGGAGCTCGGCGAGCTCCATCGGACCATCCAACTCCGGTCACCGAGTCTGAACGCGCTCAGCCTCAGGAGGTACCAAATCGCGCGAATTCTGCACGCCTCGCTGCACCGCTGGCTTGACTGAATCAGGCAGCAGCAGGCTGCTGCTGCTGCCACAGCAGCAGTCTGCTGCGGCCCTAATACGCAAGTTGATGACTAGCAGCACTGCCGGGGGCATTCGAGCCGCCACAGCCGGTGTGCGGCTGTGCACTGCCACCTGCCCGCGGCTACGCACAATGTGCGCTCGCATTGGATGAGCCCTGCTGATGGACCTGCATCGCCTAGCTGCACGAGAGCAATGCCGCAGGCAGTGGCCGTGGCATACACTGCGAGCACACTTGGTGCAGCTGCGAGGTGCAGCAAGAGCACGTCGTTCCTGCCTCTGATGCCACTCTCGCGGCTTGCAGCGCGTCACTCGCGCATGCTCTCCAGGAGCTATGGCGGGCGCGTGTGTGGGGCTGTAGCCTGTGTTTGGCCGGTTCTGACCCGTTTACTATCAGTATCATGTCCGGGCCACAAAAAATCGCACACGGGTAGCGGCTCAGGGGCCCAGTAAGTCGCGGAATCGCCAAATGTCACAACCTGCGCCACCCAGGGAGCTGGTGGACCTAGTCAGTTGGACACCGACACGTGGGACGCGCTGGGAGGTGCAGGTGGGAGGTGTCAGGAGAGAGGCGCGCGCGCGGAGGGTCAGGGTGGCCCAACGCGCAGTTCTCTTTTCAGAAAACACATCGAACACATGCGTCTCAACGTACTCACCATGTGCACCCCCCACGCGGTAAACCGCCAAGGCTCACCGGTTGTCGGTGGAAGCCGGCGGAGCGCCGCCACCTCGGTGGATCGCGTCGGCGACGGCCGCCACATGGCGCATCTGCGATACGTCGTGCACGCGCAGGATGTCGGCGTGCGGCACCGACGCGGCGCACGCGGCGGCGGTCGCCCACGCGCGCTCCTGCGGCGGCAGCTCCACACCGACCGCCGCGCCGAGGAACGACTTTCGCGAGACGCCGACCAGGAGCGGGTAGTCGAGGGCGTCCGACGCGGCGGCGGCGGCAGAGGCGGAGGAGAGGCCAAAGCGGTGGAGAGAGCGAAGGAGGGCGAGGCTCTGCGGCGCCGTCTTCGCAAACCCGATGCCCGGGTCGCCTATCAGGTCCCACTTCGGCACGCCCGCCGCCTGCGCCGCCGCGAGCCGGCCCGCAAGCTCGCTCCTCACGTCAGCCACGACGTCGTCGTACCGCGCGAGCGAGGCCATCGTGGCGGGGTCCCCACGCATGTGCATCAGCACGGCGGGCAGGCCGAGCCGCGCGACCGTCGGCAGCATCTCGCGGTCCATCGCCCCGCCGCTCACGTCGTTGACGACGCGCGCGCCGAGCGCAGCCAGCTCGGCGGCGACGGCGGCGCAGCTCGTGTCGACAGAGATTGGGGCACGGAGCGGCGAGGCGTGGAGGGCTTGCACCACGGGCGCGGCGCGGCGCAGCTCCTCCTCCGGCGAGACGGCCACCGCGCCCGGCCGCGTCGACACGGCGCCGACGTCGATTATGTCTGCGCCCGCTGCCTCGAGCTCGAGGGCGTGCGCTGTGGCGGCGGCGGCAGAGTCGAAGCGGCCTCCGTCAGAGAACGAGTCGGGCGTGACGTTGAGGACGCCCATCAGCAGCGTGCGCCGACCCCACCGCACGAGCCCCTCGTCGTCGTCCGACCCGAGCGGGCAGACCCGCTGCAGCGGCGCCGCGTCCTCCGGCGGCAGCGCCGCGAGCATCGCGGCGGCGGTGGCGCCGGATCGCGGGTGGCGCGCTGCCGGGTCGATCTCGGCGAGCGGTTCGAGGACAAAGCGCCGCTCTCCCATGCGCGGGTGCGGGAGCTCGAGCGGAAGGCTCGGCGCCGCGTCGCCGCTCGACGCGTCCGAGTGCTGCAGGTCGCCGTAAAGGACGAGGTCGAGGTCGATGGCGCGAGGGCCCCAGCGAGCTGAGGGAAGGCGCCCCACCTCCACCTCGATGCGCTTGAGCGTTGCCAGCAGCTCGCGCGGCGAGCAGCTCGCGCGCACCGCGGCGACCGTGTTGAGGAAGGGAGGCTGGTCGTCGACATAAGCTGGAGCCGTCTCATAGAGCGACGCGGTGGCCTCGAGCTCAAACTCGCGCGATAGCTGCCGGACCGCCGCACGGATGTTGGCGGCGCGGCGGCCAAGGTTGGAGCCGAGGGCGATGTAGGCGCGGAGGCGGGACATCGACCACATAGAAATTTCGAGAAAACTCAAGCGCTCCATGAAAACGACTGCACTCCGTTACGGAAAAGCATGCGCGACGCTGCCTCTTTGCGCCGCTCACTCGCGGCGGCAGGAGACATGGCCGCCGATGCGGCTCGCACTCGCTCGGCGGGCCTCCGTCCCACAGCCGCCCGGGCGTGCCAGGGGTCGGCCTGGCGCTGCGCTGCTCGCACGCTGCACTGCACAAAGCTGCGACAACAAGGGGAGGCTCCTGAGCTTCAGTGTTGAGCAGTGCAGCTGCGGGCGCTCGTGGGCGGCTGTGCAGTGGTGAGAGTGCCTGTTTGGAGGCGAGCTGGCGCTGCGCCAGGGTGCGCAGCATGCTCCCTTGCTCTGTCCTGAGGCATGCTGGTTGGCGCCCAGCACAATGCCCTGGATGCATTGCTCCACGCCGTGCTGGCTGGTGCAGTACTGCCAATGCGCCGACTGGCGCGCAGGGTGCGCGTCGCCGTGCGTGGCACGGGAGGCGCGAGAGGCGCGGCTGTCGGTCAACCCCGCGGCGCATGGGCGCCGCGGAAGCTGCTCGACAGGCTGCGGGCATCGCTGCGGCAAAAAGCGCCCGCCCTCTGCTTTGCTTTCGCCCGCGTTTTACGACAACTTTCGGTTTATCATAGCCGCCGAACTTTACCTCGCTGTTTCTTTATAGGTACTTCGCAGCTGCGTATTCTTGTATTATCGTCGAGTAGTACTGGTACTGCGTGGGGGCAGTACGTATTCTCGTATCACTAGCTCCGAGTAGAGGGGGCGTTCTGCAGTTAAGGGGAAACCTGGTACACGGAACTAACCCTCGGAGAGTATTCTAGCTCCGAGTAGAGGGGGCGTTCTGCTGCTAGGGGAAACCTGGAGCGCGGAGCTAACCCTCGGAGACCCGTGTTTACTTTAAGGCCCTTGCCCTGCGAATGCGCACCCCCCCTAGCTAGGGGTCAGGGCTCTCTAGCCCGTAGCCCGATGCCGATCATCCGGCTCGCTGGGTGCGCTTCTCAGCTCCCCGGCCCTGGATGTGAGGTTGATGACTGCACTCCAAGTGCTCCAAGTGCTCCTCCAAGGTGCTCCAAGTGTTCCATCCGCACTCCGCGCTCCAAACTTCGCGTGCGCTTCATAGCTCCCAGGGAGCTGGGTGTGAGGTGAATGACTGCACTCCAAGTGCTCCCTGTGCCCACCGGAAACCCAGCCGTTCGTGCGATTCCTCTCGCCGACCGCGGTGCCGCACACCCACGGTCGCCTTACGAGTCGGGCGGCAGCAGCGTGCGCAGCGGTCGCTCCACGCGCCCGCCCCACGCGCGGGCATTGTGCCGTCCGCCTGCCTCGCGATGGTACTTGAACGGGACGCCTTGCGTGCGCAGAGCCGCGCACATCCCGTCGACGCCCGGCTGCAGGCTGGTGTCGAGGTACCAGGCTCCGAGCTGCCAGACCGGGTCGAACCCATCGGCCAGCTCGATGAGCGGCACCTTGCGTGAATCGGTGTCGCCGCCGTTGTCGATGTACAGGCGCGCGTCCGGCCGCAGTCGCCTCCGCAGCGCCACCTCGGTGATGAGCGGCAGCTGAAAGACGGGCGAGAGGCAGGCTGCGTGCGCGAACACATCGGGCCGGCGCCACGCGCTCAGAAAGGCGCAGAGGCCGCCCATGCTGCTGCCCATCGCCGACGTGTGCTCCGGCGACGGCAGGGTGCGGAATTTCGCGTCGATGGCGGGCTTGACGACGTCGCAGACGTAGCCGATGTACTTGCGGCCGAGCGGATTGTCGCCGTACTCGAGCCACCTCCGCCTGAGCAGCGGCACGGGCGGCATCTCTGGCCCGAGCGGCAGGTCCATGTCAAGGAGATGGCCGCCTCCGCACGAGTCCAGCATCACAACGATCGCCGGCGAGATCTCGCCGGCGGTGACGAGGCGCGAGAGCGCGCAGTTGAGGTCCCACCGGCTGCCTTCGCCGCCGCCGCCGCTGCTACCGCCCTCATCGTTGGAGAGACAGCACTGCCCATCATGCACATACAGGGTCGGATAGCGCCGACGAGGCTGCTGGTGGTAGCCGGGCGGAAGCCAAACATGGATCGAGCGACCAGGCACGAGAGCACGGTCAAATAGCGCGGGAGCCGGCGCGTCGAACGTCATCGTCTTTGCCGGCGCTTGGAAACCGAGGACGAGCGTGCACGAGCATGATAACATGAGGTGGGCCGGCAAGCGCGTGTAGGTTAAGCCGGCTAGGTGGACCGCGACTGCAAGCCGGGCGGTCGTTGAGCGCGATCAGCCGCACCCAGGTTCCAGTCCGAGCAGGGTAGGGGAAGAATTGTGGTGGCAGGCCAGCTGGCTGATCGTCTTGTGAGTTTGTGTGTCTGTGTGTCGCTCGTGCGTGTCGTCATCTTCTGTCTCGCGTCCACCCATACGCATACCGCGTTGCCCAACGGCGTTGGTGTCTAGTCCGAAAGAAAGAAAACAAAAACGAGGGATGGCAGCATCTTCATGAGCCCGCCCATTGACGTCTCGCAGAGGCCGACGACCGCGTGTGTGTGGCAACGGCTCCCCGCAACAGGTGTCGGCGGACAAGCCCGTTACCGCTACGTCTCAGTGCGCTCGGAGGAGGAGATGCCGTCGTGCTCCTGAGCCCTGGTGTCGAGGTGTCGAGGCCCGGTGTCGAGGGTGTCGAGCTGCTGTCGAGCTGCTGTCGAGGGATAGAGGTGTCGAGGCCTGTCGAGGCCTGTCGAGGCCTGTCGAGGCCTGTCGAGGCCTGTCGAGGCCTGTTGAGGCCTGTCGAGGCTGAAACCATGCTTGACCGTGTCGAGGGGTGTCGAGGGGTGTCGAGGGTGTCGAGGGTGTCGAGGGTGTCGAGGGTGTCGAGGGTGTCGAGCAGGTGTCGAGTGTTGTCAAGGGGTTTTGCGTCTAAGGTGTCGAGGTGTCCAAGGTGGCAGGATGCAGTTGCAGCCCATCAACAAAACTTGGGCAGCAGTTGCAAAGCTGTTTCATCCCTTAGTTGCAGCCTCAGTTGCACCCTGTTGATGTAGCACAACCTGAGCACAACCAGTATACTCTCTGTGGACATTTGAGGACATCAAGTGCCGGGAGTCATTGCCACTGTGCACAAAGGTACTGTGCAGGCGCAGCACCGCAGCAACGTCGCCGCTGCAGCAGCGTCGCCCCTGCAGCGCCACCGGCGCACAAAGCGCAACTGACCACAGCGCTCATGGCACAAGGCTGGTGCCATGAGTCAGTGGACATTGCCACTGCACAAGGTGCTGTCCAGCAGCTAAGGGCTGCCAGTACCCCATCGCAGCAGCGTCGCCGCCGCTGCAGCGTCGCCGTTGCAGCCAAGCGTCGCCAGTGCACAAAGCGCAATGGACCACAGGTCTGCACTCATGGCACAAGCTCACTGGTGTGAGGATTCATTGCCACTGTACAAGGTGCTGTGCAGCACCTGAGGGCTACCTGAGTACTGCCATGTTTGCTGCATCAACAGGGGTGCAACTGAGCTGCAACTTGAGCTAGAACTTGAGAGGCTGCAACTCAGGGATGAAAGTACTGCCAGCCAAGTTTGATTGCTGCTGCAACCCTGATTTCTAACTCTGACTCCAATGGGTCTACATCTCTGCTGTGTTAGGATCATCAGAGGTGTCGAGCGGTGTCGAGCGGTGTCGAGCGGTGTCGAGGGGTGTCGAGGGGTGTCGAGGGGTGTCGAGGGGTGTCGAGGTGTCGAGTTTGGCACCTTGACACGGTCGAGCATGGTTTCAGCCTAGATGGTGTCGAGGGGTGTCGAGGGGTGTCGAGGGGTGTCGAGGGGTGTCGAGTTGGTCGAGTTGGCATGGGGTGTCGAGGTGTCGAGTTGGTGTCGAGTTGGTGTCGAGGTTTGGTGTCGAGGTGTCGAGGCCAGGGCTCAGTCGTGCTCGAGGCGGCCTCGATGGCGACGCCCATCAACTCTGGCGGCTGGTCTCGGCGCTTCGTGTGGGCCTCAAAGGCCTCCGAGCTCGCCGACGTCGGCGACGACGGCAGCATCAAGATCAAAGCCGACGCGAACGTCATGCTTACCCTTCAGGCGCACCTGCAGGTCGGGTACAACTGGACGTTGGCGCGACCGTCCCTCGCGTCGCCATCAAGCTCAACGACGCCGTCGTGGGGGGGACTTTTCTGGCCTCGGATGCCCAGGGCCAGCAAGACTCGCAATCCTGCGTCGTGCAGAAGCTCATCGCGCTTTCGGAAGGCGACGTGATCACGGCGGAATTTCGGACGGCCACGTCGGCCCCCCATCACCATCACCACGGGAATTACATGCACAGCCAGGCAGAGCAGACAGAGTTGAGCCAGGCGTTCAAGACCTCGCTCATGCTGATTTGCTGCTGAGCTGCACAGCGCCGTCTCCTTCGTTGTGAGAGAGACGTGAGTGAGTGTTGCATAGGCGGGGAGTCTCCCCCGGGAGTTGCATAGGCGGCTCTGGGGTGTTGCATAGGCGGGGAGTCTCCCCCGCTGGTCTCCTCCTTCCCATTTTTTCTTTTCTTTTGAGAGCAGGACGCCGGGTTTGTCTTGTATGTGCGTGTCCGGGGTGTGTCAGAAGGGTCAGTGAGGGGTGGCGGGGGACGGGGACGCGCAAGGTCAGAGGCTCAACCATTCGTCGGCTCGTCGGGGTTGGAGAAGGGGAGGGGGAGTCTGGACGGTCGGCGAGGGGGTCGTAGCCCAACAGTGCGTACGGGGTAGCCGCCACTTTCCTGCCTCACAAGGGCGGGGCTGTCCCGGAAAGTGAGAAACGCCGGGCAGCGTGGTGCACAACTTCAACCTCCCATACGTGTTTGTTCGCTCGTTTCCTCGGGCTGTTCCATCTTCCCATCTCCTTCCAACACAGGCGAGGCGGGGGGGGGCGCGGGTGCGGGGTGCGGTGCGGTGTGAGTGTGTGCGTGCCATGTGGCTACAGCAAGTGTCCATCCGTCTGTATTATTATTAACAGGTAGGTAGGTAGAAAGGTGAAGAACAGCCAGGCTCGGACTGGACACCAACGCGGTATGGGTGGACGCTAGACAGATGATGACGGCACGCACGAGCGACACACAGACACAAACAGGCTCACAAGACACACAGCCAGCGGGCTGCCACACACCCTGAGTTGGCGTACACATAACTCAAGGCCATATCCTCCCTGTCGCCCCCCCCAGCACTCCACGGTGCCAAGAGAAACAAACAAAGGCACAACGACACAACAGACGACAGGAAGTGACATGCGAGGCTAGAGCAGGCTTGCTCTACCTCCAGCAATCTCTCCGGCCGGCGAGGCACATATTAACAACGAAGGCGCTCTCAAAAACAAAAAATAACGGTGTGCCCGTGTGTCCAGCCAAGAGGACACCGACATGGCACGATAAAGGCCATGGTACCTTTGTTCTGGCAGACAGTCTCGGCCGTCACGACGCCTCGCGCACTAGGGCTGCCTCGAGCCCCGCCCGCCTCAGCAGCCACTCTGGCAGGCACGACCTGGACGATCCAGATATGTGCGGGCCGACAGGATGGTCTCTACCCTCGCGGCGAATGGACCGTCGAAGACTCGAGGCTTCGCTTCAGCATCGAGGCACGGTTTGATGAGGGCGAGCCGATTGAGAGCGGCCGTGAGGATCTGCTGGGCCCGCACGGTCAGCAGCGGCGCCTCACTCCTCTCGCATCTGGCCGCTTCGTCACCGCCGACGGCCTGTGCGAGGTGCTCAACATGCTGCGCGCGACGAGTCAATTAATAGTTAGTAGTTAGTGACTGGTAATCATGATCAACAGGTGCCAGTCACGGCCGGAGCGTGGGCGTGGATCTCCAACAATGCGGTCTTTGGCGCCAAGTTGGCGAAGTTTCACCTCGACTTTCCGGCGGGAGCCGAGCGTAACGGGGCAGACTTGCCGGCTGGCCGGGTCTTCTTCACCGGCGTCGGCTGGCAGACAGATGCGCTGGAGAAGGGAGAGGCGGCGCTCGCCAGGCTTGAGATCGAGCTGGAGGCGACGGGCGAGGCGGTGGCGACGCGAGCGGCAGAGGTTGACCACGTGGGGTGGGCTGGAAAGCCGTTCAAGCTGCGCGCCTGCTACCACCTGGCACCTGCCCGTGCAAAAACGCGTCAGGCGTCACGCGTTCGCGGGACAGTAGGTTTTCGAAGAACGTACTTGAGGACGCGATTACGCGGTACCGGTAATTGCGAGAGCGGGCTACTCGGCGCGAGCGCGCAAAAACGGGGAGGGCGGGAGCGCCAACTTCGTCGACACCTCCACCGCGCTGTGAAAGGGCGCCGGTGGGAGCAGGACGCCCCCCACCACAGTGTACACGCCGCATCCGAGCACCTCGCACGGGTAAGCCCGCCATGCAAACCTCACCGCCGCGGGTGGGAACTCTGCACGCCCTCCGCGGCCCCGGCCGCTGCCGCCGTCCGCAAAGCCGCTCAGGACGATGCTCTTGCCGTCGGCGCCGAGGCTGGTTCTCGGAGCGAGCGACCAAGCGCCGTCGAACGACGTGCTCATCGCGCCGCACGCCGCGCCCGCTCCGTCGGCGCACACCTCGAACGGCGTGGTGCCGTCCCAGTTGGTCATGTTGTGCGCCTTATGAGGGTCGCGAGGCTGAGAGGGTGAGCGGGCGGGGGTGGGACAGAGGGTGGGAGGGTGGGAGAGAGGGTGGGGGGGTGGGAGGATGAGGATGAGGGTGAGAGGGTGAGAGGGTGAGAGGGTGAGAGGGTATGAGGGTGGCGGTGCGTTCACGCGCTGGCGGCGGGGTCGAGGGCCGGGCCTCACCCTCGATGTGTTCATGCGTGAGAGCACGAGGCCGGATGGGCCAACCTCCCGAAAGGTGAGCACGACGCGCCGGCGTCCGGCGTCGGCGACCGCGCTCTGCAGGATGGGCCCCGCTGTGATGGAGGGCTCCCGGTACGCCCAGCGCCTCGCAGCGAGGGCGAGCCGTTCGCCAACCTCCTTCTTGTGGCGGGAATGGACGGACCCAAACGGGGACGCCGCGTCGCCGAGGTCGAACGCGCTCGCCAGGAAGGTGTTTGGCATCTTGGTGTTGGGCAGCGAGCCGAAGCCCTGCGTCTGGCCCAGCCAGCGGAAGATCGGCAGCGCGATCGGCGCCTTCTCGTCGACGTCGCCCGCCAGCTGCACCACACCGAAGGCGAAGCCGTGGTCGTGTCGCCGCCAGCCTCCCCAGCCCTCCCGCCACCGCTTGACCAGCGCGGGCAGCTGGCAGGCGTACGGGACGGGAGCGCCGCCATTCGACTCGCCTTGGTACCAGACCACGCCAGCGAGCGTGACGTTCCGCAGCGGCGAGACCATCGCGTTGTATAGGTGCGTCGCCACGCGCGATGCCGCCACACCCTCTGCCAATATCCTTGCCCCCTCTTCTGCCAGCGATGATCCCGACCCCGCTCCCTCTGCCAGTGCCGGCGGCGGCGGGCACGACGGCGGGATCGCGCAGCCAGGCGGGGGGCAGCAGCACAACTGCCCCGGCAGCGGCTCCTCGCAGCAGGGAAGGCAGGTGGAGAGGTTCGCGGCGGCGCGGACGCCACCCTCTCCGCCCTCCGCCTCGCCGCCCTCCGCCCCGCCGCCCTCCGTCCCGCCGCCCTCCGCCCCGCCGCCCTCCGCCGCCAGTGACTCGGCCGCCGCATCGGCCGACACGTGCCTGCAGTCGTCCAGGGCGGCGGGCGGCATCCAGTCTTGTATTGCCGTCCCGCCCCAGTTCGTGCTGATGAGGCCGATCGGGGTCTTCCTGGCCGCCTGCAGCGCCCTGCCAAACAGGTAGCAGACCGCGGACATGTACAGCCAGTTGTCGTCATTCGCTCCGCCGGCGCGGGGGGCGTTCATCGAGATGGAGACGTTGCTCGCCACCGACCACGGCAGCTCGACTCCGTCCACCCAGTCGCCCCTGTTGGTGCTCTCGCCGAGCTCCTGCAGCGGCCTCTGCGCCGTGAGTTTGCGCGTGGTGAAGAGCCGGATCTCGGGGTGGTTATTTGCGTCTTGCACCAGGTCTGCGCCGCCAAACGAGTTCTCGACGAGGAAGGCCATGTTGGACTGGCCAGAGCAGAGCCAGACCTCGCCAAAGAGGACGTCGAGGAGTGTGGCGTGAGCTTCCGAACCCATCCTCGCCGTGACGCTGTACTGCACCGCGGAGCCGTCGGGCCGCTTCTGCGCTGCCACGGCTGGCAGTAGGACGGACCAAACCAGGGCGGTCGCGTTGAAGCGCGCCAGCGAAGCTTGAGCGGTGAAGTTGTTGACGGCGATGGGTGTCGATGCAGCGTCGGCGGCAAGCTCGATTGCCACGGCAGTGGCGCTCGCCGGCGCGAAGCCCCACAGCGATGCACGCGCTGGCGCCTGCTGAAGTACCATGTGCGAGCCGAACGAGGCGGCGAAGGAGAGTGCGACCATGAGGCAGCGAAGGCGGCCGTCTGGCGAACGAAGGCAGTCAGAAGAAAAAATTCACGTATCAAAGAAAACGCGAGATTGGCTAAGCCCGCCGGCTGCCTCAAACCGGGGGAGGAGAGGGACATCGGGAGAAAAGAAGAGAAACAAGGCGTGTCAGAATGGAGGAGACGCCCTCGCTTGACCTTGCCGGCACGTCGCTTGCTTTGGTCGCGTCATCGCAGCGCCCCGCCATCCATGCTGTCGCTACTACTGCCAGCGCTCGCTTCCGTGAATGTGAACCTCGCCATTCTCACCTATCAGTCGCCCTTCAGCGCCTTCACGTCGGCCGAAACTGCGTCGCCGAGTGGGTCAACGGCACGTGCTGGCTTGCAGAGCGGATGCAGGCGGTCGTCGCGGCCGCCTTGACGGCAGTGACGGACTAATGCGACAGCCCTGAGGGCCTCGGGCTCGCGTCGGCCGGTTGCGCGCGGCTTGCTTTGGACACGAAAGTAACGCACGGCGAATCCGATGCCGGTGATAAGTGGTGTCGCACATTCCGCCGCTCTCCAGGACTTTGACGGCACTGATCTCTCCGGACTCTTACAGTTTGCTGCCATTGAGGGTGCGCCAACAGTTGCTACCGTACTGCCATCTTTCCATGGTATTGGCTCTACTCGTTCATGCATCGATTTGAGAAATCCTACACCGAGACAGTACTGGCGGCGTGGTCAGTCCGACGGCATCTGGTTGTCGCATAAACTCTTTCGCGACACTGGGAACTGGAGTTCTTTCCGCCGCCGCTCACAAATGTTAGACCCTTGCTCGAAGCTGGCGAGGCTTGCCGCAAAGGGCACGCCGTTGGCACCAGGCACGTCTCCGGCGCACTTCACGCTGCGCCGGAACGTCGCGTCTCGTCAAGGTTCTGTGCTTGCACTTGGGGAGAGCGCCAACCTGGACTTCAACCGCTACACAGGCTGCGCTCCAAATCTCACGCGTTTCGGCTGTACGTTCAGTGCACCCTTTGCCGGCGCTTTTCTGCCCGATCCCACTCGTGAGCACTGGGTTGACATCATATCGGCGGCGCCGCCGTTCAAATACTGTCGTCGAATACCTCTCGGATCGGCAGAAGCGCCGCGCCGACGCATCCCAGGTGTTGCAGTGCTACTACCCGAGCTGCACGCCAACATCAATGTCGGGCACGCCGTCAAGGACCTCGTCTTCTTTGCACACATCCTCGCCGAGCAGGCTTCCGCGAAGCGCACCGACCGATCGTTTGTGATCTCGACGGTTCTCATTGACGACGGCGCATTGGCCACCGGCAATATCAGCCATGGTATTCAGGATGGGTTTGGTCACAGGGTACCACACAGTCATGGCGGCTTCGCTCACCGCCGTGCGTCTATAGAGGCGCTCGTCCAAGGCACCAAGCCGCCCGTTCACGTGGCTTTTCTGCAGCAAGGCGCCCTGCCACACAAAGAGGATTTTGGGCACGAGGCGCCTTGGGCAGGCGCTAGCTCCGTCTGCTTCGACCTGATGCTGCAAAAAGGGTTTGCCTTTGCGGGAGACTCGCGAGGCGCATCCCTGTATCGTGATAGGGTCTACGCTTATTGTGACATCCCGCTTCGCGCAGCGCCGGACACCGTGCTCATTGGTGTCCACGGCCTTGCTAGCCATGGCAAAACCACGCGCCGCTGGCATGGCCAGCAGTCACTTGTCGATTCGGTGCGTGCCCGCATGAACGGCACGCGCTGGTGTGAACAAGCAGTGGGCTGTGGAGCCACCGGACACAGTGTGCCGACGCATTCGGTGCCCCGCTTTGCACACACATTCGACGGCGCTGGTTACTCTCTTCTTTTTATCTCTTCCGGCGTTGCCTATGTTGGCGCTCGTGTGACATACGGAGTCTGGCCCAAGGGAACATCTGGTGGATACAACGAGGGAGGAGCAGATCCGATGACAGGGGCGTCCAATGGCACATGCGTCAAAAGGTAGTGTACGATTTCAACGACGCGAGGATGGAGATCGCCATCAATTCGAGCCGTTGGCTCACGGTTCTCGACGAGGTGGAGCACATGATGACGACCCTCGGACGACGGCGGGCAGCTGCGCATGGCAAACAAATGCGTGAGCTTGGGAATGGATAACCTTCGAGCCTGTTTTCTCGCGGGCAGCCGGGCAGCCGGCACAGCGAAGAGCAGCGCACGTAGATTCTGTCTACTATAGCATGTGGCCAGGGTGGGGTACTCCTCTGATAATCGTAGATACACCCCCACGACACGACGCGTGTCATAATACATAAACATGAACATAAACATCTCTTTTCATAAGGTAAGGTAAGGTAAGGTAAACTTCTCCACACACACGAGGTGGTGGGGCAAGGGGGGGCAACCCTCGCGTCTCCACGTCTGACGACAGGAGCCCCACGGCATTCAAAGTGCAAGGCCCAGTGCGCGTGGGTGAGCGGGGTGTGTGTGTGTGTGTGTGTGTGTGTGTGTGTGTGTGTGTGTGTGTGTGTGTGTGTGTGTGTGTGTGTGTGTGTGTGTGTGTGTGTGTGTGTGTGTGTGTGTGTGTGTGTGTCACGTCACTGCATCCTCCGCCGGTTCCTCCCGTCGCCTCTTCTTTGTTCGAATGTTTTTCAATCCATCCTTCACGAAGCCCTCCCATGTAGCTAGCGTTCTTGGCGAATGTCTCGAAATGGCCAGCAGGCGCTGTCTGCTCGCGGTCTGTGCGGGCCGCTCGTCCTCCTCGCCCTTCTTTCGTCCTCCCGTCCCTCCCCTCCACCATGGCCTTCTCGGCACTTCTTTCTCCATCCGCCTCGCCCTGCCTTTTCGCATCGTGCCGTTCGCCCTCCATTCGGTGACCTCCATGGCTGTCCGCCCCTTTTTGGGTGGCGCTCTCGATACGGTTGCGTCAACCTCGACGTCGCTGTCGCCCTCCCCGTCCCCGCCGGCGTCCGTGCCTCGGTTCGCGTCATCGGTAGCGTCTCCGTTGTTCCCTCGTGCCCCGCCGTCGCCCTCTCTGCTCGGGCCGTTAGCGATTTCGCTCCTCCTGCGTGTCGCCCCTCCGTCCCCTCCCCTTTCTTCGTCGTCATCGTCGCTGTCGCGAAAGCCCTCCGGTCCCTCGATTCCCTCGCCTATCCCCTCCGCTGCGTCGTCCCAGATTATATCCTCATCCTCTGCGCACGTCGCGTTGGCTTCCTCTCTCCCCCTTTCCTCCCTGCCCCTCTCGCTATCTGGTGTTAATGGACCCCCTTCCTCTCCCTCGCCACCGTCACCGTCTCCATCCCCGTCGCTACCGCCCTCCATGCCCGCCGCCCTTTGTTTCACACTCGTCTCTGCCATGTCCGCCGTCGCCGCCGTCCTGTCTGCTGCGCTCTGTGCTCCGTGGTACAGTCGCTTATTGTTGCTCAGGATTAGCTCACGCACCAGGACAGCCTCCTGCTCGTTATTTTGGCTTGCCGATATGCATCCAAAGTTCCACGCTAGCTCCTCCTTCGTCACGTCTATCTTTTTGCAGTATCTCGCGAATGCCGTCCGCGCTTGCTGGGGTGTTATTGCGTTCGGATCCGCCCTGGTCCCCGCCCTGTATCCCATCTCCTTGCGGTGGCTCCTGTATGAGTCCCCATATGACCATGTGATTTCTTGGCCTTCCTTGACTCCCCTCTCTGCAAACAGGACCATCACCTGCGCAGCTGCCTTGCCTAATTGTATCTCCTCGTAGCGTACGAAGTGCGTCGCCCTCGTGCCTCATTTTCATCACTACACCCTATACAGCTACAGCTACAGCTACAGCTACACACACGCGTGTCAAGCCGTAGCGCTCACGAGAGGCTTGAACATTGCAAGTGTGCATGGGTGTTACACGATTCTTCTCGGTCAACAGCTTGTGGGTGACTTATCTCGATGGCTTGGAGCTACGCAACCAAACGCTTACAACCAAACTTATCGCCCCCCTGCTTCAACGGCCGCAGCGACGTCACGGGCTGCTACGACTTTCGAGCGCTGGTGCACGTGCACTCGAGCTCCTTCTTCCCATGCAAGTACGAGAACCCTAACGGCCTGATCAGCGGCAAGGGGTGGACAGCGACGGGAAGGCTAAGGACCCACAGCGGCGGCATACTCGTTGTAGAATATCCTCCCGGTCTCCGAGTCGACGGCATAGCGCATGAACTCCTCAACCTCCTCCTTTAAAGGGCGCGGGGGGGGGGGGCGTCACAGCATGATGGTTGTGCTCCCCTCGCACTCCGCGCCTCGCGCCTCAGACAGCTTGTCGCCGCGCAAAGTGAGGAGCTTCCGGAGAGACTCAGGATTCAGGTAGCCCTCGCCCTTGGTGTCGATCGCGCGAAAGGCTCGCTGCAGCACCTGAGTTACACCGGGCCTCTCGTGCCCCTCTGTGTGGCGTGTGGCCGGCAGACACGCGTGACACCTCCTCCGAGTCGCGTGGATAGCGCCTGCTCAGGATCAGGCCGCTCATAACCCCTTCCCATCGCTCGTACGTCAGCGTGGATTCCCCACCATGCTCTAGCAGCTCGAGTTTAATGTTCTGCAGATCCGCGCTGCTCGGGAAAATGCCCAGCTGCCGCACCATGTCACCGACATGATGCGCGTCAACTGTCTCGGTGCCTCCAGCGTCGTACATGGAGAACACTGCCTTGGTCAATCGGCGCGCCTCCTCCTCTTCCGGTGAAGGCGGCGGCGGCACGGGCGGCGCTGGCGGAAGTTCGCTGTCGTCAGCGAGGGTGATATCTTGCCCGCTCGCCATTTGTTGGCTGAGGGGGTTCGTTACGGAACGTTTTACCCACGTACAAAGAACTTCTGCTTCGGGCCCCGAGTACTCCAAGTGCTTGGTGAGAAACTGCGAAGAGAGATACTGTAGGAAGTGGTAGACGCCCGAGGGTGGGCGACGGCTAGCACCACACCCCTCTCCTTAAAATCCCTGTGTGGTGGCGGCGTGCCGTCCTCCCACCCATCCCTCCCTTGGGTTGTCTGTTTTCTTTCTTTCTAAGTGCTTGGGGGCAGGAAGGGAACGCACGTGCCTATGTTAGGTGTGAATGCGAGCACACATCGCGTGAGTTTTTGCGAGGATAGAAACTCATGGGACTGATTTGTCGGGGCGTCAGCTGTCTGTCTTGTGCGTTGTGGGGGCCGAGAGAAGTGATAGAGAAGCGAGACTCATCTCTCTCTCTCTCTCTCTCTCTCTCTCTCTCTCTCTCTCTCTCTCTCTCTCTCTCTCTCTCTCTCTCTCTCTCTCTAAGAGGTTGTTCCTCCTCTTTTTTTTCCGCGCCCCCCCGCAAGCAAGGCGCGCGATACTCTCTCTCTCTCTCTCTCTCTCTCTCTCTCTCTCTCTCTCTCTCTCTCTCTCTCTCTCTCTCTCTCTCTCTCTCTCTCTCTCTCTCTCTGTGTGTGTGTGTGTGTGTGTGTGTGTGTGTGTGTGTGTTGCTAGCAAGCAAGCAAGCGCCAACGCCACGCCGCGGGGGTAGCAGGCAGGTTCCGAAAGCTCTGGGGCGCGGGGCGCTGGAAAGGGGAACGGAAAGGGGAACGGAAAACACGCCAGAAGCCAATACAGCGCCATTATGGACCGAACGTGGAACGATGAGGACGACCGAAAACCCCTGGTGCCGCTCGGAACATGTCGGCGACGAGCGACTTGCCCGTTTCGGACTCCGCCGTGCAGATCGACGCCGGAAAAGGTGCGCCGTCGTCGCCAACCCGTGATGGCAACTCAGTGCCACAGCCTCGCAACTCGAAGCCGGCAAGACTGCACCTTGCACCCCTTGACGGTGCACGCGGCCTAGCTAGTCTGTGGGTGGTAATGGAGCACTATGCTAGCTCCAGGATGGTGGATGGCAGAAAGGTGTACTCGGGAGGCGACGCCAGGTGGTTCCTGGCCCATGGCAACGCAGCCGTTTCGTACTTCCTCGTCCTGTCGGGCTTTGTCACCTCGTATGCCTATGGGCAGCGAGACTTTAACCCGGAGGCGCGGTTCCTCTTCTGGCGCAAGCGCTTCACGCGCGTCGCTCTCTCCTACTATGCGGCCCTGGCTCTCGGCATCGCACTGCTCAGGCTCTCAATCAGGATCCACAACCTTTCGATTCCTTTCCACTGGAGGCGCCTGCTCCCGGAGGTGCTGATGGCGCAGAGCACGGTGGCTAGCTTTGGGAATTACAATAGCGTCAGCTGGACCATCTCGACTCTCTCGTGCTGCTGGCTGCTCTATCCGGCCATGCAGCCGCGGCTTCGGCATGCGAGCCTTGCGCAGCTCAGCGCAGTGGTGGTCGGTTGCGTCGTGAGCAATGCGGGCATGTGGCTCCTGCTCGCCGGCTCCGTCGTGGGAGGGAGCGAGCCCCTCGAGTGGATCCCCGCGTGGCTGCCGGGTAGTGGCGTCACCGACGCGGGCTACCCCTGCCTCGAGAAGCTCTTTCACGTCTCGCCCGTGGTGCGCCTGCCTGACTTTGTGCTCGGCGCGGCGTGCGCCCAGCTGTTGCGGCACGGGATCGCCGCCGAGTGGTTCCCCTGGCGGTGGGTCGCGAGCGGGTCCATTCTCGCCGCCGTGGCGATCGCCGCGCACGGTTGGGGCGACGTCGAGTGCGGACGCGCCGCCGGCTGGCCTCCAGCTGGGCCGGCGAGCGTGTACGATGTCTGCGCCGGCCGCCTCGCCTTCTCTAGCTGCCTGTCGCCGCTCTTTGCCGCCTTCATGCTGGGATCGGCCGCTCACTGCCAGCAGAGCAGGCAGAGGGCGACGGGCGCAACCGTTTGTGCCGGCGGCGGTGGTGGTGGGGTTGGTGGTGACGTGCGTGCAGGTGGGGGGCCCTTACTCGCCTTCTTCTCATCGCGAGCGATGGCGTCCGTCGGCGCGCTCTCGCTGCAGGTGTACGTGTTCCAGGAGCCGACACACAACCTGTGGCTGATGCTGGAAGGGCCAAATCTGCAAGTTGGCAACCCCCAGTTCGGACCATACCTCGTATTTTTCCTTCTCTCTCTGTGGATCCTCGCGGCTGCCTTTGCCACATACGTCGAGGGGCCATTCATGCGAGCGATGGCGAGCAAGTGGAAGCGCGCCCCGCCAGCTGAATGGACTGTCCGCGCGGGCAACAGGCTGCTCGGCACGGTCGCCGCTGTCTACTGGAGCCTGTCTGTCGGAGTGCTGGTGGCCGGGTGCAGCCTGGCCTACGCGGCCCTCTCTTATAGGTTGTACATGTAGGTTGGAGTTGCGGTGGTTCTCTGACTTCCAAGAGTGGAGCCGAGCGAACTGATACAGTACAGTACACACGACAGTCGTCACACTTAGGTAATAGTCACTTACACACGTATTCCCTAGCTTATTCCGCCTCGACTCTTTCGGACTTCGGAAACACCTGCGCATCCCAGTACCCCCGCATCTCCGCCCCAAGCCGCCGCCGCGTCGCCTCGAGCGCCTCCAAGTCGTTGAGCCACGCGGCGTGCGCGATGAGCGGCTCCGCGTCCGGCGGCGCCGGGCCCGCCACCAGGCTCGCGAAGCGAGACTGCTCCAGGCGGTGGAAGAGCGTCTCGGCCTGCGTGACGCGCATCGACGTCAGCTCGGACTTGATTCCGGAGCGCTCCCGGCGGCTGTACCGGAGGGCGGCGCTCGCCTTGGCCGAGAGGGGCGCCGGTCCGACGATGTCGCGCAGCAGCAGCTGCTCCGCCCCCTCTCCGGGCCGAGGCGCGAGCAGGACTCCTGCGGCCGGAAGGCTGGCACCGTCGCGAGGCAGGTAGGAGAGGCGGCCGCCGCCGCGCTTGACGGGCCGCGCGATCCCGTCCTTGGGCGGGTTGGCGACGGCCGCGGCGCAGCGCAGCCGCAGGTTCGAGTCCGACGAGACGAGGACCACCGGCTCGGCGCGGCGCGCGCAAAAGTAGGTGGAGCAGACAATGGTGTCGTCCGCCTCCATGTTCGGCCCGGCGAAGCAGACGAGGCAGCGCGTGCCCTCGAGCGCATAGGTGCACGCCTGGGGTCCGTGATCCACCGCGAGCACGACAGCAGGCCGGCCAGGCAGACTGGAGGCCCACCAGACGAGGCCGGCGACCGCCTCGTCGACGTCCCGGTCAAAGCGCCGGCCACCACGCACATTGTTGACGTCCACGATGACGAAATCACGGCGCTGCGGCTGCGGCGGCGGAGGAGGAGGAGGAGCATGAGCAGAGCGGCGCCGGCGCCAGAGCACGGCGAGGAGGAGGCAGGCAAAGAGCAAGAGATCGATGCCGATGACGGCCCAGACGAGGCTGTTGGGCATCTCCGCCAGCCCTGCTGCACCACCTGGTTAGCCCACTTAGTCAGCCTGCTTCAGGCTCGGCTGGCTAAAAATGCAGGTCTCCGGCGGCACGGGCGAGCCCACGCCCGAGAATTTTTTTTTTGATATTTTACAACAAAAGAGAGAGAGAGAGAGAGAGAGAGACCTAGTAGTGTCCCCAGCTATGGGCGTGTCCACGTTGGAGCCAGGTGTGGTGTGGGCGCGAGAATAGCTCCGCCGTTCATGGAGGCAACCGATGCGAGTCGACTGGTGTGTGTCGTCGTGGTTTCGTATCAAGAATTCTCTCTCTTTACAACAAAAGGCGGTCGCACGACACGATTCACGCGACAGGCGAGGCGCGGGCGACGGCTTCCTCAGAAGCCGTCGCCCGCACCACAGGAGCAGTCACACCACTCACTCCCACCCCGGCGCCCACCCACTCTCCACCCCGACATCCCCACCCCACCCCACAACCCCGCCCCCCCCCGACCCGAGCAACCCCGCCCCAACCCTTGACTACAGGCTCGGGCGCTCGGCCGCCCGCGCCCCGCGGGCGCGGCCGACGACGCAGTCGCAGCAGTGACGGTCGGCTCCCCGCGGCGCATCTGTGCCGCCAACACTCTACCCCTTATGAGCCTCTCGTGTCGGAGCCGATCGCTCTGTGACCCCCCCAGCTCAATGCGTCCATATCCTTGCATGGCTTTGCACCGACCTAACTAACTTGATTTGCCAACAATACACCTAGAGAGAGAGAGAGTACACCTACAGACCTAACTAACTGCTAAATCCCGTCGGCCAGGCGGCAAAACTCGCGCGTCCATCGGCCAGAAGCTCATGCCCAAGGCGCGTGGCAGAAGCAATCGTTGCGGCCGCACTCGCAGGAGTAGTGCACGCGCCTATGGCCACCACCGTGGAATGCGTTGCGCAGCACTTCATTGATGAGAGTCGTCCCATTGCGATCGCTCTCAGGCAAAAGCGTGTACTCGAAGGCTATAAACGGCCGGTGCCTGCGCAACGTTTCGACGGCGCCACGCAGTACCGTCTTCTCGACACCCTGCACGTCGAGCTTGAGGAACCCGATGCGACGGCCGGCAAGTCCGGACCAGCCGAGCGCCTCAAAGGAGCGGGCATCCAGCGCGCTGTCGAGCCGCATCACGGGCACCGGTTCAATCCCCTCACCAGCCCGTCGCTCTCGGTTCGCCTTCCACGCCGCGCCTGGGTTCTGTATCGAGGATTCCAGCATCGAACTCGAGTCGACGGCGCGATGCAGCGAGCCCAGGCCGGCATGATCGGTCACACACGCGTGCACAAGGCGCAAGCCAGTGTCATTGTTGAACCAGGGCGATCGTAGAAGGCGCTGCGCCTGTGATCCTCGACACTCAAATGTGATGACCGGATGGCCGAACCCGCGCGACGTGAGCGCCTCGGTGCCTTGGTCGGTGCCGACATCCACGACGATGGCACTCTTTTCCAGGCCCATGCTGTGTGCCTTCACGAGGTATCCGCAGTACTCGAGCAGGTCTTGATGAGCTGATGAGCCAGCACTCGCCATGAGGTGAGGGCACCATTTCGGAGCGCTGGGGTGCACCCGTTGGCCGCGCACGGCGACCGCAAGCGCGCTGGCCATGATCATGGCGCGCATTAGCAGGCGCTTGCCAGTCGACGGCAGACAGCGCCGGGCAGACAGGGCCCCGACGCGACCGAACTGGCAAGAGAGACTTGACATGTCAACTTGCAGGCAAGATCAGGCAAGTTCTCAAGCTCTCAAGAGTTGAAATATTGCTTATTGGTACGGTCTGAAACGGTTTTGCCTGTGCAACTTTGGGGGACGCCCTCCCGGCTCCTCCCCGGTCGGTTTCCGTCCCCTGGGGTCGCCCCCCCCCCCCCTGCCGCCGGAGGCGGCTAACGTCCCGCTGCCGCGCCAGACGGACCAAACCAACGGGTAGCGCCACGAATATGTGCATCAGATAATTCCCTGTAGTGAAAAGTGGGGTCTGGGGCGAAGCCCCAGCGGGGTCCGGGGCAGAGCCCCGGCGGCGGGGTGCGGGGCAGATCCCCGCGAAGAAAAAACACGGGGAGGCACGTACAACGTGATAGGCTGCCGACACACTCTCACGCGTCCACGGCGCTCGGACTGGATGGAGCCGGGCGGGACTGGCGAGCGAGCGGGCTGTGTTGCTCTTCTTGACCACAGTGGTGTACCTGTGTTAGTGCCAGTGCTACAGCTCGCCTCAGAGGAAGACATGCTCTGCTGTATCATGGGGAACGCGGTGCGCCTGCGGCGGGCCGCACCACCACCCTTGGCAGCACAAAGCTGCGCCAGAGGTCCGCCAGCTCCGGAGCCGCTCCCTCGCGGCTATCGAAGCGCTCCTCGTCCCAAGCGATCAGGTAGCCCAGCCGCATCACCTCGACCGCCCGCTTGCGAGCCGCCTCCGGGAAGAGCTCGTGCGACTGCGGAGACCACTCCGCCGCCTTGAGGATGAGCCTGCCCGCCTCCACCGCCGCGGCCTCTGGCTCCAGGTTGGCCGGCCTGAGGATGGGCGGAGGCGTGGGGTGTGTCCAAAGAGAGGATCCGGCGAGTGGGGGAGAGGCCATAGCGCGCCTCATAGCGAGGGCCTTGGCCTCGCCCGCCACGCGCACGCCGAAGCGTCCCGTCGAAGCGCTCGCGAAAACGACGACGCCGACCTTGCCATTCATCGACGGCCGCGAGACGAGAGAGTGGATCGCGACGGTGGAGCCGACGGCCGCAGCGGTCGGATCCGACTCGCCCCACGAGCAGAGGACGCGCGCCCGCTCGAGGGCCGACGGCTCGCCGGCCGAAGAGTCCGCGCCGCCGCGCAGCAGCGCCCGCGCCCGGTCGACGGTGAGCGCCTGCGGGAGGAGGGACAGTGAGCGTGAGGACAATGCACTCACGCTTCTTCAGCCGCTAGTCTCGGGCACGCCTCGAGGTGCTGGAGCGGCGTCCAGCCGCGGCTGGCGACCAGCCAAGCGGCGAGGTCGGCGTGGCCGCTGCGGCTTGCGGCCTCCTCCGACGTGCCGAGGAGCGTTGCGGCGCGGGAGGCGCCGTAGGAGGAGAGGAGCTGAACGACCTCGAGGTGGCCCTCCGCGCACGCCATGCTCATCGGCATGACGCCCTCCTCCTCGGCTTGGTTGACTGCCGCGCCAGCCTCGAGGAGCAGCCGGGCGAACTCGAGCTGGCCCCGCTGGCACGCCACGAACAGCGGCGTGACGCCATTCTTCTTGGCTTGGCTGACCGCCGCGCTAAACGCGAGGAGCAGCCGGGCGATCTCGAGGTGGCCGTTCTGACACGCGATGAACAGCGGCGTGGCGCCATCCTGCTTGGCTTGGTTGGCCGCCGCGCTGGCCTCGAGGAGCAGCCGGGCGACCTCGAGGTGGCCGTTCTGGCACGCGATGAGCAACGGCGTGGCGCCTCGCTCCTCGGCTTGGTCGACCGCTGCGCCAGCAGCGAGAAGCAGCCGGGCGCACTCGAGGTGGCCATTGTGGCTCGCGATGAACAGCGGCGTGGCGCCTCGCTTCTCGGCTTGGCCGACCGCCGCGCTGGCCTCGAGGAGCAGCCGGGCGATCTCGAGGTGGCCGTTAAAGCACGCGATGTACAGCGGTGTGGCGCCGTCCTCTGCGGCTTGGTCGACCACTGCGCCAGCCTCGAGTAGCAGCCGGACGACCTCGAGGTGGTTCTTCTGGCACGCGGTGTGCAGCGGGGCGACGCGGCCGTCGTTGGTTCGGCTGACCGCCGCGCCAGCCTTGAGGAGCAGCCGGGCGCACTCGAGGTGGCCCTCCTGGCACGCCATGAGCAGCGGCGTGGCGCCTTGCTTGTCGGCTTGGCCGACCGCTGCGCCAGCAACGCACAGCAGACGGACGATCTCGAGGTGGCCACTCTGGCTCGCGACGCGCAGCGGCGTGAAGCCATGGTTCGTCGCTTGGTCGATCGCCGCGCTGGCCTCGAGGAGCAGCCGGACGATCTCGAGGTGGTTGTTCTGGCACGCGATGTACAGCGGCGTGAAGCCATGGTTCGTCGCTTGCTTGACCGCCGCGCCAGCCTCGAGGAGCAGCCGGACGATCTCGACGTGGCCGTTCTGGCACGCCATGGTCAGCGGCGTGGAGCCATCCTTCATGGCTTGATCGACTGCCGCGTTGGCCTCGAGGAGCAGCCGGGCGCACTCGAGGTTGCCGTTCTGGCACGCGATGTACAGCGCGGAGCCGCCGCGGCCGCCAGTCGTCACCCCAACGCTCGCGCCGGCTTCGAGCAGCAGCCGCACCGCCTCGGCTTGCCCGTGGCGAGCGGCCAAGGTGAGGAGCGTGTCTTGCTTCTCGGTGTCGAGCCGCGCGTCGAGCTGCGCCGTGAGCGACGTGCCGCGCGTCCCCCACCCGGACAGGACGGCGCGCAGCGAGCCCAGGTCGCCCACCGCCAGGTCGGCCGGGAGGTTTGGGCTCATCATTTGTGATATCTCCGGGCAGCAGAAAGAAGAAAAACTCGCCCAAAACTTTCCTCAAAAGGGAGACCAGCAGCAGCAGGGCGCGCGGGTGGGGAGGGGGGGCGGCGGGTCCGATGGACCCGAGAGCATTCGCCTTGGCGTTTGTTCTTATCCTCGATGGCTGAAAAAGAAAACCAAGAGGATCTCCCCGAGACCTCAGCCGGCGCGTGATGAGGGCAGCTGATGAGGGCAAAGTTCAAATTCTGCCGTTTGGCTCGGCCCCAGTCTCGAACTGGCAGCCACTATCTACCATGATCCATGTCAGGAGACGGAAAACGGAGGAGCTGTAGCGAGAGTCCACGACGATAAGACCCAACCAAGCCCCAAACGAGCCAAGGACTGCGCGGCTCCTGCGAGAAAAAATAAAAAGAGTTCCCTGGATGGCGCGCTGTAGAGTGGTCAACTCAGTTTCACATCTGGCTTGGTACATGGATGACGCTGTGTCGGATAACTGATCCCGGCATTCGCGCACGATTTGTGCCGACAGCCAAGTGTCGCCAGCGGCGAGGAGAGGCGCCAGCGCGTCCTCCCACTCTGCTGAAGGCGCGGCCAGCGGCTTGAGCGGTTCGCCCGCGGCGATCTCGCCGGCGAGCGAGCGCAGGTCCGCCTGGAGCGCCTCGCTGTAGCTGTTCTTGTCGATGACGGACTCGACGATGAGCGGCAGCCGCCGCTGCACCGAGTCATACGTGAACGATGCCTCCCCGTCGCCGTCCGCGGCGAGCGGGCGCGGAAGTGGACGAGAGGGCGTCTTGCAGACGAGCGAGACTGCGGCCGGCATCACGCAGAAGAGCATTGTGAGAGCGAGTGGTGGTTGCCAAGTGCGAAAACGAAAAGAAAGTCTGCTCGGACCGAGGACTAAGCAAGTGTCTGTGTTTGTGTGACCGCCTCTCGAGGTTCTCGAGGTGGATATCCTTTGGCCGCGTTGGGTAGCGAGGATTGGTGTAACCCGAGCCACGCAGGCGTGTTTTCTGACGGCCGACCGTCAGTGCACGGAGTTGCCCCTTCTCCGACTGCCCCGGCTAGTTCCCGAGGTCGCGCGGGGCTGACCCCTGCGTCCCCCGAGACCTAGCGCGGGTGGGTTGGAGGGGGCTCGCTGCAGGGAAGGGCTGTGTAAGAAGCCGATCCCCGTAGTTAAATCTCTCTCTCTCTCATACCCTCATGAGACACACGGAGGGAAGGACGGAGCGGCGGCGGCGGCAGCGGCGGCGGCAGCGGCGGAAGAGCGCGCGCGCGCGGCGCGCGCGACGGAGGGGCGGAGCAGCGACCGCGGCGCGGTCGCTGCTCCGTCTGTCCCGGAGCGCCGTCTGCGGGGGGTGCGCGTCAGGAGAGGGGGCAAGCGTGGCGGCGCGGGGACACGCGGCTGCGGCGGCGAGCAGGCGAGCGATCATTGCGCGGAGAGGCGGCCGGCGAGGGGGCGGCGGGTGACGGGGCAAGGGAGCAGACCCGACGCGCTGCTTTGAGCGAGGTCGAAGGAACGCCTGCGCAGGGGCCGCAGGGCGGTCAGTGGTGAGGCGAGGCGGAGCCGGCCGCGGGCCGCGGTGTCAGATTACGAGGTGGCGAGCCCTTACGCGACCGAGTTTGCCTTTTCGCGCTTCAACGCGGCCAGGGGCGCCCCCGCGCCTGCAAAAGCCACCGACGTGGTCGACGCCTCGTCCATCGACCGCGTCGCCGACCCCTCCACCGAGGCTCAGCGCCGCCGCCTCTCCGAGGCGGATGGATTAGGCGAGGAAAAGGGCTGGGAAATCAAAGAAAGACCGAGCATCGACACACGCAGTAATTTTGAGTTTGTCGACCGTGCGGCAGGCGGGTTCACAGCAGCCGGGAAACTGGGAAGCGTGAGGTTCTACGTGCAAAATCCTGGCAGCCAGGGGTTCCGGTTCCGCATCTACCGACCTACGCAGCCGGGACAATATCGAACTGGGTTTAAGTACATTGGAGAGACGGAGGAGATCGACACACCGAATGTTGGCGTCATGGAGTACACGTTCTCCCAACAAGTTCCGTTCTTGCCTGGTGATTACGTCGGTTGGGCTCACACACGCCAGGGAGTCTTTCCTTACACCGATGGAGAACACCCTTGCAGAGTCTCCTGGAACATTGGCATCAATAGTCTTGATTGCGACGCCAATGGGTATCAGCCAGAGGCTTCGCGCTGCTACTCTTATTCCATCACAACAGTCCCAGCATATGCAGGTGATTACGACGACGCTCAAATGTGCGGTGAAGCGGTGCCACAAGGCTTGCCGGAAAAACCGGAAGCCCCACCACCTGGAGCCCCACCACCTGGAGCCGCCCCACCACCTCTGGGAGCTGCTGTCGCCGATCCACACTGCTAACCGTAGCTTCTGAGAGGGCGGTCGAGTGCACACGGAGAACGAGCGAAGTCCCTCGTCCTCGCAGGAGTCGCGTAGGAGGCTTCCGTGGTGTGTTCCTGCGTTAGTAAGAAAGGAAACAGACAATGAAAAAATAAATAAAACGGACATCCCAAGCTAGGGCCGGGTCGAGGAAACAGACAACCCAAGGACTGGAAAACTTCTCTTTTTTGGGCCACTCGCAAAGAGACGCTGTGCACTGTGCACAAAGAGTAGGTAGGTAGGTAGAAAGGTGAAGAACAGCCAGGCTCGGACTGGACACCAACGCGGTATGGGTGGACGCGGGACAGATGATGACGACACGCACGAGCGACACACAGACACAAACAAGCTCACAAGACACACAGCCAGCTGGCTGCCACACACCCTGAGTTGGCGTACACAGAACTCAGGGCCACATTCCTCCTGTCGCCCCCCCCAGCACTCCAAGGTGCCAAGAGAAACAAACAAGGGCACAAAGAGAAACGAAACGAGGGGTAGGGTTGTTCTTTTTTCGCTGGCGAGGGCGGTCGAGTGCACGGAGCTAAGTGCCTCGCCGTCCTCGCAGGAGTCGCTTAGGCGGCTCCCGTGGACCCGACCCGATCCACCCCGCCCCGCCCCGCCCCGCCCCCCCCACGCCGGACCAACCCGCGAGCCGCTCCCGGCTCCGCCCCTCGCCCAATCCCCACCCGCGCGTGCGCCTGCCACCCGCGCCGCCTCCCCGAGGCGCGCACACGACGCCAGCCCCCTCGCCCGCCGCCCCGCCCGCCGCCCGCCGCCTCGCCCGGCCTTCGCGCCCGCTCGCTCGAGCACCGCCCCCGCCGGCGTTCCGACGGCCGCCGCCCCGCCCGCCGCCAATCCCGTGGCCTCACCAAAAGAAGAGAACGGAGTGCCGGCCACGCCCGAGACGAGCTCGAGCAAATTACCTCCGACAGTCACGACGTGGGCACGTCCAGGATCAGGCAGCGAGCGAGGGCAGCCGCCCTCCCCGCCCACCACCGGCGGCGAGCCGCCAGCAGGAACCTCCAACAGGACAGAGCCTTTGGCTCTGCCAACCTCCGCGGCCCGCGCCTCGCGGGCGCCGCGATCCGCCTGTCGAGCGCGCGCCGCCGCGGCCCACGCTGCCAGCCGCCGCCCGTCGCCGCCTTCCGCCGCCCGGCTCGTACCAGCCGAAGAGCAAAAGGAGGCAGCCGCCACTGCAGCAGGAGCAGCAGCAGCTTGCGCGCGCCTTGCGCGCGCGGGCCGCGCAGACTCGCCCGGGGCGAGCGCGCCGCCCGAGCGGCCGAGCGTCGAGGCGCCCGAGCCGCATCGCGCAGCGGCGAGCGATCCTGCAGCGCCTCCTGCACCCTGCAGCAGGAAAGCATCCTGCTTCTGGGCGCGCCGCCTCCGCCTCCTTCGCCGCCTCCTCTTCCGCCTCCGGGTCGTCGTCGTCGTCGTCGTCACCGCCGTCTACGTCCATCTCGCCCGCCATCGGCAGCTGCGCCGCGCCGCTCGCGCGCTCCGCCCGCCTGGCAGCTACCTCGGCCCTCTCCTCGCTCTCGGCCCAGCGAAAAAGGTCGTCGCTCGCCTCGTACAACTTGTCGCCGTCTCGGTGGGCGGCGGCCATGTAGACCTCGAGCGTGAGAGGGTTGCGAAAGACGGAGTGATGGACGCCGGTCTTCGCCGTCTTGATCTGCTGTTCGCACTCAAAGTTCGAGATCGGTAGGCGAGAGGAGGTTCCCTCTCGAGATCGGCCACCAGCGTGAGCACGCTTGCTTGCTGCTGCTGCTGCTGCTGCGCAGGCTCCGCTGGAGCACTGCTCAGAGAGGGAGGTTCCTCGACCTCCATGCGATCTCCGTTCGAGGCCGCAGCCGACGAGCCGCCGACGAGCCGCTGCGGCGCTGCACGGGAGAGCGATCCTCGGCGTCCGTGCTATCCCGCGGCGGCCCTCGTCGCTCGTGCTATGCAGCTCCATGGCCTCGCCGAGGACGTCGCCAACCGTAGCATGCCGCGGCGCTCTCAGGTTCTTTGCGACGCCGACTCTGCGCGAGCCAGCACGGCTTTGCGGCCGCGAGGACGTTGCACTCGGCGAGGGCGCCTGTTGTGACGAGATCAGAAGCGTGAGATAGCGACGACTGTGCTAGCGACGACTGTGCCTGGAGTCGCAAATTGGCGGTACCGAGCGGCGAGCTGGTCCTGGCCTGGAGCTGGGACGGACTCCTTGGCCGCCATTGCGACAACACTTCGGCAGGCATTCATAGATTTTTACTACCTCGGTAAGCAACGCCTGTGTGTTTACCGGTGCTAGAGAGTGTCGAATAGGAGTACACTGCATTCATCGACATCAACGCGCCCCGCTGCGCCGCGCTACTCGCGAGAGCGGGAGGAGATTTGGGGAGATTGTCGGGAGATCTCAAGATTGTCACCGGGGTGTGCGTGGGTAAGTCGTGCGGTGTGCATGCTAGTCTGGCTCGTCCCAATACGCTCAGGGGGCCGAGAACAGCGCTCTGTCGCGCGCTACTTTCCGTGCTGTGTGTCTCGCTGCTGCTGAGAGAGGCCCGGAGGGGCCCACCACGGCCCACGCTCGCCTCGGAAATGCGAAAAAATGCTCCCAGGCGCCCTCCCGCCCACCCCGCACACTTGCTTGACTACTCCCGAGCTCCACGAGGCGAGGCGAGAAAGTTCGAATTAAAGTGCGGAGTTTGAACATGGTACTGTCTCTCAGCTCTCACACGTGCTGACACGTCACACTAGGCCGTAGGCGTACTCTAGACTAGGGGCACGGGAGTGGACGCTCTCTCTCTCCACTCTCGGGACTGGGCACTGGCGCGCACTGCCACTGCGCACTGGCACTAACACCTTCCTCGATTCGTGCACGCACCCACGCCGGAGCGACGGCCCCCCGGCCCGGTTTGTGGATGCTGCTGTGTGGCCCCTGCCGCAAAACGACACTCTAGAGTAGTCTGCGTCTCCCCAAGCCCACACTAGCACTACAGGAGACCACATCGCCGCTAGAGGCCCTCCGCCCCGAACGCCTCCGCGATCTCCTCCTCGCTCACATCGAAGCCGGCGGCGCGGATTCGCAGCGGCAGCTCCGGGAAGTGGAGCTCGGCCACCTGATCACCCGAGATGTACCCGAGATTCTCCCGAGATGCACCCGAGATCTCCCGAGATGAACCCGAGATGTACCCGAGGTTGCCCGCGAGGTCTCCGGTTAAGGGGAAGGCTATATATCCGCCGCCACACCTCGTCGAGTGCGGCGCGCTCGGCGCGTAGCGCGGCCGCCGCCTCTTGCACCTACAGTCCCCGCTCCGTGAGCCGACAGTGAGATCACCCGACGCAGCGGCGCAGCGGCTCGCGACACACGCCGGCGCGCCGACGCCAGCGCCTCCTCCGCCTTTTCCGCCGCGCCGGGCGGCGGCTTGCGCAGCTTGGTGGCCGAGCGGGCGAGCACGAGCGCGTCGGCGGCGCCCTCCCACGCCTCCTTAGCGGCGTGGAGCGGCGCGAGGCTGGGGTACTTTCCTCCTGCGGGGGGGGTCGCGGCGACGCAGCGGAACGCGCGCTCTCCTGCTCTCGCCCGCGATCTCCAGACAGAGTCTCTCCATATAGAGGCGGCACGGGGCTTGGTGTGGGGGCGGAGGGAGAGAGGAGAGAAGAGGGGTGATGGGGCGGGGGGGGGGGGGGGGGAAGGCCTTCCCCCGGAAAAAAAGGGGGCAACCGGGGCCCCGGATATTTTTTGGGGGGCCTGTCCCCCTATGTCCCCATATCTCGCCACATCCCCACATCTCCCCCGCGCCGGCGTGTGGCCGGAGGAAGGCCAGCTCCTCCTCGTACCTGTTCACGCCTCCCCCCGGTGTGAAGAGACGCGGTTCGCGGCCGGCGCGGGAGGCCAAGGCGTCTCGACGTGCCGGGGCTGCTCCGCCGCCCACGCCTCGAGCGAGGGGAGGAGGCCTAGGGGCGAGCCAAGGTGCGAGGCAGTGACGACGGCGCCCCCCTCACACGCCCCCGGCGGCCGGGGTGGGGTTGAGGGGAGGAGGCTAGCGCGCGCGCCGCTTGGTGCGGGTGAGTCAACGGCCGCAGCCTCGCCCTCGCCCTTGCCCTCGCCCTCGCCCTCGCCCTTGCCCTTGCCCTCGCCCTCGCCCTCGCCCCCGACCCCACCCCCGCCCCCACCTTCGCCCCCGCCGTGCCCGGGCCCCAGGATCGCCTCGAGACGCAGCGCGAGCGTCAGCCGCCGGCCGACAGCGACGGAGGCCACGGGCAGGGCGGGCGCCAGCTGGGCGGACGGGTCGGCGGCAGATGGCGAGGCGGCGTCGAGGTCCTGTGCACCGACGCTCTCCTCCGCCGCGCCATCGCCGCCCCTCGCCCCTCCGATCTCTTCCGGGACTGTGGCCGCCTCAGGCGGGGGAGTGAGGGGCGTGCACGAGGCTGGCACGAGGCTGGCCAGATCCTCGCGCAGGGCATGCAACCGCTCCTCGATGCGGCGTTCGCGGTGCTCAGACATCGCCGCAGCGAGGAGCGTGACGTACTCGTGCCGAGCCGCATCGCGCTGCAGCACGGCCTCGCCAAACAGCGCCTCAAGCTCGCCCGTCGGCGTTGCTCGTAACGCGCGGCAATCGGCCTGCCGCTTTTCGAGCGCCGCGGCGGCGGCGGCGACACGGCGTCGGTACTCCGTAGCCCACACCGCATCGCATCCCATTAGCGGTCCGCGGTCCTTGCCGCCGCGGCGGTATGCGTCTCGCCGGGCCTTGCCGAGCGATTTTGCCGCGCTGATCTGGACGTGCTCTTCCAGCTTCTTGCGCGCCGCAATTTTCTCCGCGTGGAGGACGCTGGGGTGCGTGGGCGCGAGCGCAGCGAGCATTTGTGGCTTTGGCGAGACTCGAGAGCTCACCCCCTTCGCGCCAGCGCGCACGTGCACAGCGTCGAGTAGGTGCCTGCGACCGAGCACGGGGGTGCGTGACGCTCGGACCGACGCATGGGACCGGCTCTTCCGCGCGTCGAGAGCGGCGACGCTTTCGAGGCGCGCGGCAGAGGCCCGCGGTGTGCTTCCGAGCGCGTCCGCGGCCGCGACGCGGCAGCGGGAGGTGCCCCGCCCACCAAGGCAGCCGGCCCGGCCGCTGCGGGGCCG